>NW_010226314.1:75098-109843 GCF_000690775.1 Eurypyga helias
CAGCCATAATTGCTAGTTTATAGGCTTGTCTGGGTGGAATCCAATCTTTTTTTCAAAGTTATCCTACTGTGCCAAATCCCGTGGTGTCTGCCTCAAAAGCACTCTCCATGAGAACAGAATGCACATTTTATGAGAGCAGGAGAACATGTCAAAGCAGATACAGAATGCACTTCCCTAGCTTCAAAGAGGAAAAAGTGCAGAGACAGTGTATTGAACCCATTCCTCTCTTCACAGACATGTTTAGAACATCTAACACTTACTACAGATTTCAGCAAAGGTGATTATTAGTAGCAGAAGCTCCTGGCCAGAGGTACAATGGAGAAGCTGCTGTGCACCCATAGCATGGCCCCATTCTCGTTACACAATGGAAAGAATATTGCTGATGTTACTAGGAATTGAATCAAACCCTGTCACCAAACCAGTCAGTGAGCTGGGAAGTACTGAGGAGGAAGGCTCACTTCTGCCTTTTAAATCCAAAACAAACAGCAATCCAAAACATATTTTCCCATTTCAATCACTTCCCTGATTTAATAAGCCTCTCCTTGCTGTACTAGGGCAATATTATTGTTTACTGATTACTCATTTTTAAAATGAAATCCCATCTATTCTGCTTTATTCCTGCTTATTTCCAAAGTTTCCAATTAAATAGGGAATAAAATCTTAATTCCAGTATGGTTCAAATACACTGAAGTGAAGGCTACATCTGCTTTTTCATCTTCTCTTTTGTAGTTTAAGGATGGGTGGTTTCTTTACAGAAACTTCTGAAACATTAGAAAATATAAGCAGTGCTGTGAATAGGATGATGTGCAAAGGTTCCTTTAAAGGCTTGCTTTTTCTTCCCTGTTTCCAAACAGTACTGGAGGACTTCATAGAATATAATAATGCCACAGAAGACTCATGTCACTTTGATATCAATGTCATGCTGGGCTTGAAATAGAGGAAGTCAAGCAAATTCAAATATTTTAAGCAACATGACAATATTTGTTATACAGAATAAGATTGCTAAAGTTGGGCTGTGTGGGAAGTTTGCACCAACGTACATGTCCACTCTCCTCTGTTCCTAGTACCTCTCTACCTGACATTGCAGCATTTTTGATGTTCCTAGGCTTATCTGCCCTTAAGCACTGTAATTTCCATTGACTGTTTTATAACTTTTACCTAGAAATTTGCATTGCAGAAGCAATTTCACTGCGCTCCTTTGCTCTGAAGATCTACAAACCACACTTCTTAATTCTCCTTGTGAAACCAAAGCATGTTCTGAAACACGTTGACCCCCCAACCTCATGTCCTCTGCTCATCTTGAAAGCTAAGAGAACCAACCTAGTTTACAAACAGCCTCCCCGTCCAAACTGCCTTTGCAGTCTCTGCCATTCTCTCTCCCATTCTTCACTGACAACTCCATCCACCAATGGGATCCACGGTGGCACAATCCAATTGTGCCTCCATTGCTGAAAAGACCTGAGAGTGCTTTGAGTACACAGAAGAGGATCAGGATTTTCATGCTCCTTGAATCCAGTCATTTCCAAGCTTTATATAGTGCTGCATGTAATAGATTTTTTCCAGGAAATGAGAAAAGAGTGACTGAAAGCACTGAACATTACCTAATGTAGTGCAACTTGTATGTAATCTGTCACTGGAGCTCTAAGGCACATATGTATGATGAACATGACCCCTCTCAATTCAGCTTAGTTTATGCATCATCTTTCCTTCAACAGTGGGATAAAGCTGTGAAAGCCCATAAAAAAAAAAAAGGGTCAAGCTAAAGGCATTCAGAAGTGGCCATGAATTTTACCACTGATTCACAAGAAACCCACATTACTTGTCAACATCAGTCAATGCACCAATGCTGCAATGTCCTTACTGTAATGTATGTAGAGATGATCTGCTCCGCACTTGCTTTTCATGGCCAGCATGTCACAGAGCATAATTTGTCTCGGACAAACCACCAACACGTACTGAACAATCCTTCATGCTTTTTTTTTTTTTCCTTCTGCCTGTTGTACAGTATGTCCCAAATACGTGAAAGATAGAAGACAAATTGACAGAAACTCAGATGACTCTTCTAAAACCATTCCTACAGTTTTACTGGCTACAGCCTTAGCATCTTAGTCATTCCGGCTTGAAACTATTCCTGTAGTGTTTTCTCCCAGTACATACCAGAGTCCTAAAATTTATCAACCTTGGCTTGTTTCTTTGCTTATGTCAGAGATCACTG
This sequence comes from Eurypyga helias, assembly GCF_000690775.1. Lineage (NCBI taxonomy): Eukaryota > Metazoa > Chordata > Aves > Eurypygiformes > Eurypygidae > Eurypyga > Eurypyga helias. The sequence continues at coordinate 77,314 of NW_010226314.1, forward strand.
CAGTCACGAGCTACATACAGTAATGAGATCTTTTCCCTCCATATTTATTTGATATGTGAGAAACATCCATCATCAAGCAGTGTTCCCTGTGTTAATGAATTCCTCTAAAATTATGCTGATTCTTTTGAGTAAACAAATAGAGGTATCAATGAATCATTAGGAAAAAAAAATCAGATTAATTAAAACCAATTCTGCAAACTTAAAAAACTCATGGACTTAAACCTAATGTACATGAAAGTCACAGTCATAATTGTTAAAATTCTTACCTACACTAATCATAAAAACCTAATCTTACTTAAAACAAACAAAAAAATTAATTAACTTTTTATCATTCTATGTTTAAGAAATGCTTTTCCTGAACAATATAAGCATGTGCCCATGCTTCACTTTGTTCCCAGTTAGCTGTTGTTTTCTGGTTGCCTTCTGCTAAGCTGATCTTTGGGTTGCCCATATTTCAGGAGAGAACCTTCATAACAATTATAATCCAAGTGAAAAATTTATTCTTCTAAATCCTAAATTAGAGACAAACTTAATTTGATAGTTTCATATCAAACAGGCTACCTTCCCATTGTGGGCTGTAACTGGTTTATGTTCTTTCTCTCATCTTCATCACTCTCACATCTTTCAGTTAATTTTTCTTCTTTTTTAATCCTTTTCATTAGACTTGTCTACCTCTAGCCATTACTCACTGTTTCACAAGACAGCAAGTCATGATGTTGTTTTATAGCAAAGAAGGGCCACTGTGCTGTCCTTACAGAAATCAATGGCAAAGTTCCCACTCACAGCAGAAGAAATTAAATACTGCTCTGATACATTTTAACTGAAACTCTTCTAGACTCCCAGCTAATTAAATACCCCACCATTACACTACTTCACCTTTGTTAACCTTCTGCTTGGGTTGAAATACTTGAATACTTCAAGAAATGTATCCTTTCCACTCCTCTCCCCCATGAAACCAACAAACATAGTCCTTTTATTTTCTTTTAAAATGTAATATTACATTTCTTACCATCCATGCTGTGACAAAATCTCCCATCCAAGTCCCAACTGCAGCTACTTTCATAAAATTTTCATTCCTGATGCCCATGAAGTCTGTTATAATGTATGCACTGTGGAAACAAGAAAGCAGACTGTAAGCTATACATGTTTGCTTAACACAGTTATAAAGAACTTGCTTGAGTGAAAAAATTTATGATTAGCTGTGAAAGATTTTCCTTTCTTTTCATAATCATTTTTTTCTGCTAGATCTGAGTCTTGATTTAGAATTGAACCAGGATGGGTCAATTCCAATTAGAAATGGAAATGTGAATCTGATTTTACAGCCCATTTCTCTTTTGAAGGTGTCAAAATAATGATAGACAAAGGCTTTATGATTATGTAAGGCTTCTGGAAATGTAAACTATTTTACACTTTTTACCTCTTCCTTTGAACAAATGGAATTGCAACATTCTCAGAATCTGCAACTTTGCCGAATCTTTATAAAGAAGATATCTTTATAAAGATAATTGAGCCACTTGAATTTTCACTCTACCAGTTACACAGCCATGTTTTTTAACACAACAGTACAAGCAAGGTTTGCAGAATTTCAGTGACATGTAGCTGTTTCTTTATTTATACAATGTATTTTCACAGATATATTTTACTTAAATCCAAAAGAAGCATTTCCATTCTGCTTTAATAATGCAACAGATAGAATTTAAAACCTAATGCAATAGTTTGACCTCTATACTTTCAAGTTCATCAAGATGCTATAAGAATAATTAAGAAGGCAACGTTACCTGTGATGGATTAAAACCTTATGAAACAAATCATGGCTTTTACTCATGTCCTTTGCTGAAAGACTTTTATAGTGTTTAAGAAGAGATGACTCTCCTCAAGAGCTAACACACTGAATAATGATATCAATTATATTTTAACTTCCCAAGTGATATCTTTGTTCCAGATACCTGTAAAGATTGCTTATATCATGTTATGTTTGTTTAAGGGTGCGCACAAGCAACCTAGTTACATGTAGCAACTTCTTTGAACATTGCATTATCCATTATTCAGATCTTACCATTATTATATACCAAATGTTGTAATGTCTACAAGCTAACAGACCATATCCCTGCAAGCGGATCAGTGAAAGCTGATCCCACTTTCTGGGGCAGTTCTATTAAAATCTAAATACTTGATCAGGATAGAGGATTTTTCTAGCTGAAGTCCATGCACAGCACTGTGTCACTTCTTTGATAAAAGTTAGCATGTTATAGAGTAGAATTAATAACGTCATTGAATAATCTCATGACAGGTGTAAAATGGCCTTCACTAACAGCTCTTTTCATTATACACATCATGACCTTTCAGCTAATATGTCAGTAACAAAAATGCCACCTGCTTTTTTTTTTTTTTTTCCCATCTGTTGAACAGCATATAAGTGCTGGCGCAGATTTCTGCTGGAATTGCCACACTAAAAAGAAAAATAACACAAAACAAAACAAACCACACCAAAAACCCCACTTTTTTTTCCCCAAGCTATTTTTATTTACATTCCATGTAGTTAATAAGATCATCAATATTCTAAATTCACCATGTTGTATATAAGGATGCAAGAATGCAAGAACAGCTACACTGAGTTGTCCTAATCTCCCTGCTGCAACACCATGTGTCCAAGACCGAACACAGTGGATGCCTAGGGAGGACTGTGACCGCAGGCAAACACACTCCTCCTAGATATATTCTCCCAGCCTCGTTATAACTGCAAAACATTTGGAATTCCTTTTTTTCCTGCATCTTGGGTATGCTGTTCTTGTAGCATCTGTGCAGGTGAATAATTATCAAGTCTGCATTCCTTAAGAAGGTGTCTCATTATCAAAGAAAACACAAGAAACGTCAGTTGTAAGGACTGGTCCCCAAAAGCAAACCGTATTTTTCTCTTTTTCATCAGTGTGAAACACATAGAAAACCCCCACAGTTCTCATCATTTTTATACCCTTTTCTCATACACATTATGCATTCTCATATGCATTATACATGATTACAGGTGTACAGAAACTAAATGAACACTTGCACAACACTCCTGAAACACGAGCAACTCGGGTAACTCTTATAACCCTGTCGTGTATTGTGGGCCTGCCAGAGCCACCCGTGACAGGCTGATGTACACAACATGGGTTATCCAAAAAGGCTGAGAGGTCACTGAATGTAAGTGTCAACAAGTAGAAGAGAGATCGAACCAGACATAGGCTATTTTTTTAATAGAAATTGAATTTCTCCATGTAGTCACTTGTTTTTATGAATGTACTTGAAGGTTTATAATAAGGTCAGATGAGCTGGAGAAAATACTTCAATACACAGAAAGGACTTGAAAGCACCAGATCATCCTAACAGTCCTTTTTGTAATTTAAAATGTGAACATTTGAAACATGAAAGCATCCAAGAAGCCTACTATAAATTCTTCATCATAGTTTATAAGTAATTAATGCCAAAATTAAATATGCAAATTGAAAGAATTTCAGTTAGAGTTAAAATACCATATTATTATAGAGAAACTCATAAGAACATAGTCTGTGCATATTTTAAGTGTATTTACTGATTATAGTACAGCTATGACTTTTTATGGAACAGGGAAAATATTTTTAGCACTGTCATTATCTTATTAGATATAGTAATGAAACACACTCCTATTTTATTAACTATTAGCATTAAATCCTGTGTCTTTTATGGCTCTCTGCAGTATTGTTTTCATTTCAAAACACAACTCCATTTTTAATTTTCATATAATAGTTTAAATATAAATGAGAGTAGCTGACATTTTCAAAAAAGCCACGCTTGCCTGATGATGTTACCAGGATATACATTTCAACAGTACCAAAAATAAAATTAATACTATTTTGGAAAAATCTCCACTTTTTTCTAGCTTTAGCTAGTGGTTAGAGTTTTCATTAATTGGTAACTCTGTTTCAGGGCTAGGACCCACGTCTGCACCTTGCAGGAGGGCTAATAGCTGTTGGGTTCCAGTTAACTGCCACGGTCAGCCCAGATTTTCTATAGCTTGTCAAAAGGCTCCTGTTTGCTGTGCCACACTGGTATTCTGTAGCAAGGTACATCCATATTGCATGAATAGCACAATCTAAGAAAACAGTGGAAAAACACAGCAGTTAAAGCTCATAAGAGAGTAAAAAGCTCTTCAGAAATGGACAGGATAAGTGTAAATAATTAAAGGCTGAGGAGACAGTACTTGTGAATGTTATAGATAAAGGACAAGTTTGTGATTGGGATTTGAGACAAACCTGCTCTTAACCTTTGACATAAAACTGGAAGCTGTTTTTTGCAGGCCAAAGCACTGCGGAATGTAAACCACAATTTTGACAGAATAGAACAAAACAGAGGAACCAAAAGACTAAAGAGTCTTGAAACAGATAATTCTAAATCGAAGTCCAAAAAATACCGTTATAAGGTGCTGCCTACACCCATGTTGTTGCAAAAGGGAAATTAATAAGAGTGAGTCAGTAAAAAGATGTAAGAGCATGATGTATTTGATCACTTTTCTAGAGTTAGCAGCAGAGTGTGCACAGAACAGACAAAAAGGGAAACAACAGCACTAGCCCAGAGAAATTGTTCAAAGGAAGATATCAGAGCATTTTTTCAAAGAAAGATGACCCTTTAGCAGCTGCCAGAATGATGAACAGTCTGAAAGCAAATGGAACGTTTTTAATTTTAAGTTGCATGAAGGTGTACAAGCCAGAGTGGTGCTAACAACATTGTTCTAGGCACTGGAATAAAAGTCTTGGCTGAAACTCAGTGCTGGATAGTGTTTCCTTGACCGTCACAGGAATCTAATACTGCAATACATCTTGAATTTAGACCCTTAAATTTAAGTGTAAATCAGGGATCAAAACTCTCAGTGGAACCTAGTCAGGATAGTGAATGCAGATTAGACCATGATTCATCCTTACGCTACTGTAGATATGCTGGATGAAGGATTCATTTGCCTTACGTTACTGCAGGGTGGCTAGCATGTCAAAACCGTAAGTTCACATATCAAAAAGCATTACTAAACCTATGTGACTAAATAATTCCAGATACTGTGATATATCCTGGTCTGCAGATGATAATCCAGAGAGATCTGGATCTTTAGTAAGGCCTGTGACACATTTGACAATCCAGATGCATCTGAATTGAACCCTAGGTCCCGATGGACTGCAATGAGAGCACAGACACATTGAGGAAGTTTGCGTTGCCTTGTAATGACATTTTAGCGACCTTGATACATCTTCACTACACTTCAGCTGGCCCTTTATACACCTTAGAGTATCTAAGGCACTTGCCTGGCACATAGCACACAGATCGTGTTCTGTACAGAGTCTAGATGAATGGCACCCATAAAGAGTGGTAGCTTATGGGTCTTCAAAAAAGAGGACAGGCTTAGATATCTTTTACGTTGAGAGATAAAAAGTCTGTATATATTCTGCAGTCTGTTACGTGCTTTTCTGAGGAGGTATTATTATCTGGCAATCCCCCTAAATAGTGGATTATTTATATGGAACTCATCTTCCTTGGTGCACATGGCAAAGTGAAATGCCTTGACAATGGCCAACAAGTGACAGCATGGCAGTTCATGAAAGCTGCGAAGAAGTATGTGTTCAGACATGGCGCCATAAGCTTCCATTACTTTCTCAGTTTAGCAGAGGCAGTGTCAGAATAACTGAAAACGTATGTAAAAGACTGCAGATACCGTTCCTGATCCGTATTTGTCACCCTAACATGACAGCATGGCAAATGAGACACTTTGTAGCACTTTGCTCAGCTGATAAGCTATCCCTCTGCTGCTAAGAGCTGAAGTCAGAGCCACAGGGAACTGGAAGATGAGCAGAGACAGCATGACCTGCTGTCCTATGAACTGGCATATGATAATAAGAATGGCATAATGCATAGCTACCTACAGAGAGTGGAGAGAGCACAACAGCTAGTCATACAGCCCCTAACCATCCACAGAGAACACTTGAGAGGTACAGATGAAACTTGTACACCAAAACAGAGAGAATTAAGAGGCACTGAACCAGGGATTTTTCTTGACAAGATGTCAGAGGTAAGAGCCACAAGAGGCTCAGCAGGCCAATCTCCAAAAAACAACAAACTAGAATGCAAAAACAGCTGGGCCATAGCAACACAGATTCATGACACAGTGTAGAACACCTGAGAGGGATGGATTGATGCTGTAACTGAGCACTGATGGTTGGTAACTTATGTATAAACATTTTTTTTTTTTAAATCAGGCAACAGAATTGTGATTCTGAAAACCTCTGCTCATTTGTCTACAGGCCTGAGGGCTGCCTAACTTACTCTGGGGACTTGGCTTTTAAAGCTCCCAAGCCGTTTAAAATTCTGCTGCTAGGCATGTACAGGAGCTGCTCACTCTCCACAGGAATAAGCCATTTGACTTCTAGCTCACCTCCTATATTGATTGATACCCATAAAGTGGTTATTCCTGCACTTGGTTTGCCTGCGGAGCTCCATCTGTGAAGTGTTTTGCAAGCCTGGCTGTAAGACAAGGACCACTGAAAAATGCAGCAATTGCATTTCTGTTAATGTAGAAGAGGTGTACACACATAACTTAAATGGTAAAGAACACATGAGATTCCAAGGGGCACTGGTTCAGTGCTTTTCAGAGTTTGAGAACTGTCTCACTGCCGCTCTCAATAAGAAAAGAAAAGGTGATGACCAACTCCTATTAGGACAGTAGGTGGTTTTTTTTGTATATGATACTCTCCAACAGGATGAGAAATGTGTGTTTCAGCTTCCTTTAGGTGAGGGGTAACTGAAACTGTACCTTTCATGTCTCGTACAAACATCACCTTTAGCATACATGACAGACACTCCCTTTCCTCTGCTTTTAGAGAAGTGGATGGATGCCACTGGTCACAAGAGGAGTTTGGATTGGATCACAAGTACAGTCCAAATTAAAGTGCTTCAAGCAAGCTGGGACAGAATTTAAAATATATTACTGTCCTTAACATAGGCTCTTTATTGCAAATTGTAGGAGTTTCTTGTTTCCTGTATGGGTTTTGATGGACCCTATGCCAACAACCTCAAGCACTAGATGCCTAATAGAGTCTGGACTTCTCTTGAGAGCCCAGGTGGTATTCATACAGATTAACTTTTGCCTAATGATACTAGTCTTCCTAGGCTGTCTCCATAATCAGTGGATTTGACAGCAGTTCAGAGCAGGATATTAATTTAGATTATTTTCATCACTAAGGGCCAATAGCCTAGGAAAGGATTTGCAAAAGGTAGTTCATAATGGCAGGACTATGGTCAGAGTGTGTGAGAGTCTGCATCTCTACTGGGAAAATCTTAGGGATCTGCAAATTCAGAAGTGCTAAGGACCTCCACTGTGTGAGGAATGCAGTCTCCCCCGCCTAAAGGTAAATGTGGGTGAGTAGTGGCACATAGTCCTAGTGAGATTAAATTACAGGATTTGCTACACCTACACTTTTTTTATGTCAAACCTTAAATGACATAAATAAAATAAGAGACAACAAGTGGCTGAGTTGGGAAGCAAACCAAGATTTCTCCCCCCTCAGAGGAGCGACCTTCTACACCATTATGTAAGTGCTCTGACGAAAATGGTGTGCTACCACTACAGACTCCACTCACTACAAAGCACTTCCTATGGACAGAATAGTCTGGGAAAAAGCATAAAAGGTGCCTGAAAAAAGAATTCAATTAATTGATTTTTAAATCTATTATATTCATGAGATATCCTTTCCAAATTTTCCAGGATTTTTGCTGTTCTTGTGCAATGTGTATCGTCACATGTATATTCTGTTTAGTCAGACAAAAGAGAAACAAATGCTGCAGAGTGAATTTAGCATCTTTCTGCAGCAAAGAATGGTTACAATACTCGGGCAAGGACAAGTTGCCTGAAACACTTCTAATGTTATTGTGCTAATAGATGAATGCTCATCTAAATATCCACAGCACAGTCTTACCCGCTCCCAACCTCAGACATAAGCATAGCAGTTTTTTATGTATACCTGTTTATGGAGTTTGGGAAGGTTAAGTTAGGTTAGCAATTTACCAATAGACAGATGCAGAAGACATTTTCTTTTTTAAAAGTACTTGCTTTGCTTTTAAACTTGGCGAGATAGTGGTAAGAATGGCTTTGAACAATGCTGCACTGGCCTAACTCTTCAGAAGGTGACATGGTTTACACACATCCATTCCCACTGTTGACATTCAGTACAGCTAAGAAGAGATAAGGACAGATGTGCAGCGATATTCTGAGAACTGGCAGTTTCAAGAAATAAATGATGCACTTAAAAAAACCCACAGAGAACTGCTCATGTCATTGCCAGAATATAAACAAAATTAAATGATGTAGTTGGAATTTTATCACTCTGTCCAAGTACTTTGATAACATTTAAAACTTCTGTGAATTCCAGCAAAAACTGTACTTTCTATCTGTTTCAGTTTTAGGGGTGGCAGAGAAGTTCAAATGCATTATTATCATTTGAATAAACAAGTAACTGCAGTATTACTGTTATTCAGAAAGGGGAAATCAGAACAATTTGCAGTTAGTAGAAACCACTGAATGAACTCTGCTTGTGAGTAGCAGCCCAACTGGGAAAGAGAAAGCAGAAATACATTTTAGCAAATTTTAGTAGAAACTTGTAAATATTAGCAGATAATGCAATTTACATATTAATCATTCTTTAACTTATTAATCTTCCCTGAGCCATTGATAATTCAATACCAGAAACCTGCAAACAACATGTCATAAGTTAATGGACTAGAACTGAGTGAACAAAGAAATGCCAGCACAGAATCTCTGTTGACAGATTCTCAGCAATCATAACTGAATAGCATTTGAGCTGAAAAAAAAAAAATCAGAATGTGAAAGAAAATTGTGATAATTTCTTACTAGTATACTTTTAAAAAATAATTTACTATCTACAAAATAGATTTTTTTCCTTATTTTATGATAATGTTTTAAGGCTTTATACAGACTAATATTAGTTTGCATTTCAAGGGTCTACTGAAGTGACTGGGTGAAGCAAGGACCACATACCTTCTTTCAAGACTTTATTCTCAGGAATCTCTGATACCATGCAGCTGAATGAGAAGTGATTAAAGGACTGTCCTTTCAGCATGGACCAGCGGACCTCTAATGCTTTACTGAACACTGGAAGACACAGCAAGAATCTGTGTATTTGTGTCTGGAACAAGGTGAGATGCTTCACTACTGTGAATGTTTGACCAGTATTTGAACCTCTTGGGTGGAGTTTGAATTTGAGAAGTAATTGAAATACAGAAGAATGCAACATGCATATGGATGCCCACTTTTAAATCAGTGGGGATGGACATATGACTCAGCTTACAATTTGCATCAAAGCATATAAACATGTGGTGGACAAGTGTAATTGCTGCTAAATAGGCCAAAATTGAGGGGTTTTCCCCCTACATCAGTACAGTGTGGTACATTTTAATTTTAACATTTTTGTTTCGAGTTTTGCTGCAGAGACATGTCAGAGTATCTGAAGCAAAGAAGACATCCTTTATAGGCTAGAGGGTGATTTCCCTGACACGCAGGCTTTAAATGACAATTTCAAATCCATTCATATCACCTTCTACATAAGATAAGATATTTGATTTGGCTTGTGTGCTTTTAGTGCCAGTGCTACTGGTACCTCTGCCTCTTTCTTCAGAGTTATCAAGAGTGAAAAATGGTCAGGAGCATTTTACTATTATTATAAAATGGTAGGTCTGCAATCACTTGAAGGAATTTATTGTTTTAATAGGTTGGGGGAAAACTTAAAAATGTGAAAATATGAGCATATTTACCAAAAGCAAAAAACTTGCCAGTTCTCAAATTGAAAATAATCTTGCGGTTTGATTTAAAAATTAAGTTACTTATACTTAGAAATATTTAGCTTGGTTTTCTAACCTTTTTCTATGATCATTCCAGCTTTCTTTCTAAATCTCCGTATCATAAGCACTTTCATTATTTTAATTGCTTTTGTTGGTTTGGGACAGGAAATCCTTCTAATCTGCAAAAATTCTTGAGAGACTAAAAAAATGTTTCATGTCCAAATCACTTTGGATAAGGATTTATTGTGCAAGTTTTTTCTTTTGGAAAAATGTATTTCTACCTCAAACTACAATAGAGAATAAGGTCAGATATTCTTTTAGAGGATTCAGAGTTTAACTACAGATATGAAAATGTTCATCTTTTAACAGTAAGGTAATTTAAGGCTTAATTACATCTGAATAGTGTGGTAATTGATTTGCCAATTTTCCATTTTCGATTTAAATATTACTACTTCACAAGAAACTTTTCATCTTTCCTTATGAATGAAGTCCACAGTATGTAAGCAAAGTTGTGAGATAATGAGTAAAACAGACTAAGTCTTGTAATGAGTATTTTAATGTATCCAAACCAACCTTGGACTTTGTACCATGATTGTTAAAATTGTAAAAAGAATTACAGAAGTGTCAAGGTTGTAGAACAGGTGATTCAACTAAACCAATTTTTTAAAAATAAGTATTTCTTTGAAGGACAAATAATATTTGAAATTAATGACTCAGGAACAAGACTAGTCAGTGATAACATCTGAGACTGAATGGACAGATGGTGGGTCAGAGTCCTGCTACCTCGCATTTTACTAAAAAAGGAAGAGTGTGTAAGTTATTCCTGCCTTGGAGCTTGTGGGATGTTTGCTGAATGAGTAGAAAGGAGATTGGACTTCATGGAAGTTTGAGGATAGGGTGAAGATTTAAGTATTAGATTATTGACAGATCCATCAAATAAGCAATTAGTAATAATTAAATAAAGCATGTAAAATCATAGGAAAAATTAGGTTGGAAGGAAACTCAATGATGAACTCATGCTAAACAGGGCTAGCTGGCATTAGATCAGATGACTCAAGGCCTTATTTATGCTTAAAGATTGTTTATCTTAAGATACATTTATTTAAATGTATTTATTTAAAACTAAATCCTTTATCAAAAGCAAAGCTATCATAACAAACTTCTAAACAAAATTTAACAGGGCACTAAGGCGCAAGTGCACTTTACACTTGACAGCTCAGGATTTCTAGTATAAGTGGATTCTTCTGATTATGCCAAGACCTCACCCATTTAACACAGTGCTAAAGCAGCCAAGGATTTGGCACAGAATACTTCAATGCAAACAGCCAAGATTTCCTCTTCATATCCTGTTATTAGAGTTCAAGAAAATAAAGTATATGCTGCCACAACACCGTGAACAGTTTGAAGAAGGCAGCACTTCATTTTTAACTCCACTTCATCACATAGTTTAGTATTTGTTCTATGTCCCCCACAAAATAAGACAAATGTCAGTATTTTATGTTAATATAAGTAATACAAATGTTAACCATATACACAGGCATATATTGCTTACGCAGAATATGTTACTTTTTTTTGACACTGAGAAACAGAACAAGTCAAGATGCTAAGAGTAAAGTTCAGTGAAAATATAAACTGTTTCCTATAAGATATTTGAGTTGTATATAGACAAAGACTAAAAAAGTAGAGCAAAGGCCCTTGGAGAATCTCTGTGAAGTTCCTTCTTCATGAGCACTAATGGCTCTAACACCTAGTCCATGGATTCTACCAGTGGGTGCCAAGATCTCTCAGTATGCCAAGTTATTGAATGATGAATTTGACAAGGGCCACAGGGAGACTGTCAGTGAGCCAAAACCAGAGAAAATCATATGCAAACGGGGAAACAGAATATTAAAAAATAATTAAAGAAGAACGGTAGGAAAGCTGGGAAAATGGAGGGAGAAAGTTAATGGAAATGAAATGACAAGATGAGTATACACAGAAATGCAGAAATACATTTCAAGTACAATTTGAAAAGAAAGAAAGGTCAGAGCCCAGAGTGGAATGAAATAGTCCACAATCTTTACATGTTTTTAGGAAAAGTGTTTAGATTCAGCAGTATTTTGCTCCTCCTTTTGTAAAGATTCAACTGTCTAGAATCTCAGCACTGGGGAGCAATTCTCATTGCAAGGGGAAATCAGAGAGATGCTTCCTTCCTTGAAAAGTGTTCAGTTAAAATCTTAATTTCAAACAAAGGAATAGGTCCAAGCTTTCTATAATGTTATTTTAGTGCTTACAGATGCTTACAGATGCTTTGCTGTATTAGGATAAAAGGAGGCTGAAACTGCAATTTGTTTAAGGAATTGAGAGCATATACCAGCCCAGAACATCAGTATGCAATGGCACAAATAACTGCACAGGGGTCTTATGAAGACTGAAAGTGGTATTAGCATGTCAGCTTTCCTAGGCTTTTCAAAGAACTATGGCAGCAGAAACAATAATTCAGCCCCAAAAACCCAAGAGTTTATTCAGATTGAAGATGCATACTGCAATTTGATACAGCCATAAATGAACTCTAAATAAGACCCTTCTGAAACACTTCTGCAAATGTGTTGTTCTAAAATGTTACCCAAATTCTACAGTCTGTATACACACAGCCAATACACTGCCGATAAATCAAAATTAATTAGGAAACTCTCATAGGAGAAAGATTTATTCTTTAAAGCTATCTACACGTGCAACAGGACAGGAAACACCTTTCTGTTAAGTGTGTTTGGGTTCTTATCTGTTGAAGGTGATTGGTGTATATCAGTCTTGCTGCAGTCTATAAAACCAGACTGAGATATAGAACCTGTTGGACTTGTTAAGAAATAATGATCTACTGTGCTCACAGGTACCTTTAAGAAGAATGGAAGGAAAATGTGGCATGACAGCTCAGGAGCTGGTCTGAGGATTTGGTTGGCTTCTCTCATAATATAGTAACAGTAGCAGATTGCAGAGCAGATGGAAAAGAACTAGACTTCAAGCAATATACAAATTAACAAATCGAGGAGATTGCTTCTTTACTATACTACTTGAAAGCAGTACATAAAGAACAACTGGGTCTAGGGCCAGTCATCTGACAAGAGCTGGCATATAAGCATGGCAGAGAATTTCACATGGAAAGTGCAGGGAAGAAGACAGCCTGTTCTTCCACTCCTTGGCTGACAAAGCGAATTCCTTTAACATGACCACTTGACCATCCAATGGTTGATATAATGTGAGAGTCCGATACTGGCTCTGCTATAAATATGCTCTGTATCAGACTGAGTGCTGTATTTTTTTGTCCTTACACTATTCAGCATTTTAAATAAAATTATCACTGAAATAAAGGGGGAAAATTTCCAGAAGCTGTTTGAGTATTTTCAAATCAACATAACTATTGCAGACTGTCCATTTTACAATACAGTCTTCTTTTAATGACTTGAAACTGAGGTATCAGAAGACAGACATGTCAGAACCACAGACTGCAAGTGTTTGCTCAGACACTATCACTTCTAGTACAACATCAAGACATACAAATGGAGAAAGTGCATAAATTGTGGGTTGAACTTCATTCTCATAAACAATATTCTCCTATTTTTTCCCAAGTAAAAGACTAGCATGTCATCAAATAATGGAGAAAGAGATGTATGCACATGCATTTTTGATACCCAGACAATAAACTTCGGTGGTTTGGGCTGTATTTTTAAGGTCAGTTAGTTACAAATACTGGGTTTCATCTAACTACACACTTTAAAAAAAGTCTCAATTTCAGCTAGTAATTCTAGGATCGCCTAAGAGAGTCCATTTTTCTCCAGTCAATGGAGACAAATAAACTCTTTACAGATGTAATTCATCTGACTTATTTTAGACGTCTACATTGGGACTGGCTGTGATGGAGTTAATTTTCTTCATAGCAGTTCGTATAGAGCTGTGTTTTAGATCTGTGACCAAAACACTGTTGATAACATAATAATGCTGCCTACTGAGGTTAACATGCAAGGACATCTAACCAGATGAATCATCTTTTGGTGATTTCAGCTGAGTTAAAGATAAAAGTAGTTGGTTAACTCTAACCTCATCTTTATTGGATTCTTAAATTATAACATATGACAAAAAATGGATTTTTATGTTTTAAGACTGGCAAAGTTTAGGTTATTAGACTGAAGGTCTAACATACATAAAATGGCCTTGCAAATCTACATACATCCCAAAGTGTAACTAAAACCAATGAAAAACTAAAGATAAAATATGCAGTTTGGGAAAATACCATTCTAACTGAAAAAAGCTTACCTTTTATTTAGACACAAGGTTGAAAAACGCATTTCCAAGCAGTGTAAGAAATTATACAATAAAACATTGTCAGTAAGAAGCCTTTATAAGAATGAGTAAGCTGCAATTAATATTTCATTAAAATAGTAAGTTAAATCTAAAGTTGAACAGATGGTTAGCAGGACAAATATAACCAGAATCAAATAAACTCTGGAGTAAATATTCTATCTTTGTCAGAGGCTCATTCTGGAAAACGTTTCAAAGCATTACTGTTCAATGGTAATCTGATCCAGAAATAGTTTTATACTGTCTGAAAGTTATCATCCACATGATACTACCTGGAGCAAATAGTGTCCTTAATAAGAATACTGTGAAATCTTTACATTGGATGCACGCGAAGTTTCGGGGACAATGCCAATGTATTTTACAGTAAGTATTTCCTTAGTTTACTCCTTGATTATTTGGAAGATTTTGTAATTAAACTGATATTCTACACTGATGAATGGAAGAAATAGAAGGTTGGTGGATGCCTCTGCAGAGCAATTACAAAAGCTTCTCTCTGCTCAGGAACAACCACTGCAAAAGTTCTCCCTCCATGCTGAAACCAAGTGAGGATGTGAGAATTGTTAGAAGTACCTGCTCTGAAGCAGACAAGACAGAATGTAACTCTTCAGTTAAAAAACACGTCTTTAATCTTTGTATAACAAGATTTCATTTTTTAAAGAAGATAAACATAATAAACAGATCACTTTTAAGCAGTAATGGACACAGCACTATGAAGGTAAAAGGCAGTAAAACACTGTGAGACCTAATCAATAGAAAGTAGTGGCTAGAGGTGGAGTATGACTAAATTATCATATTTCAGGACTTTTAAAATCCATTTGTAATTAAAATTTAAATGCATCTTTCTTTAAATGCATCTTTCTATTCCAAATTAAAAAAAAGCAAGTAACAGTGCAAAAGAATGAATTTTACATATTTTCATATTTTTATACTTCTCATGAAAACATAGAATAACTTAGGTTGGAATGAACCTCTGGAGATCACCTAATCTAAACTCCTGCCCAAGGAAAGGCTGATTTCAAACTGATCAGGTTGAGGAAAATTGAGATCCTCCCTCAAATTCAGACTCTTGCTGAAGTTTCAGACCTCTACAACTGCTCCAGAGTAGGAGGTGAGGAGCAGCACAAAGGGTAGCTACCGCTATGCTGAAGATGCCACTTGGGAAACTGCTTAGGATTTTATTAAGATAACAAAATAAATATCCCTGCCCTCCTTTGCAGCTTGGATGACCCATTTCAGGAAGGCTGGCAGCAGCAAGCACCCCAAAAGAAAACTTTATTCCTTGCTCTGCTGATTTAATTACCTTAAATACATTTCAACTGATCAGATTTGGAAAGATGAAGGCAAACACTCTGCTCATCTAAATTTGAAGTGAAAGTTATCTCTTTTTTTGTGCCAGAAATGTATCATTTTGCTCAGTTTTATGTGCCTTTTTTCTTTTTTTTGTGATAAGCATTCTGAACTGCTGAAAAACTGCAATCAATTTTTGAAAATTTCAGATGAACTACATTCATCCTAGTAGTAATCATGTTGTTACGTAAATAAAACCATAGTTCAAAGTAAAAACAAATGAGTTAACTGGTTTTGGACTGAAAAGCCAACAAAGATTTCTTGTTAAACAAGGATTTACTAATAGAATGATAAATAAAAGCTGTACCTTTGGGCAGTTAAGAAGGCATTTTCACTGGGATTTCAGTCTTTAAATGGACTGCTGAAATGAAGAGTGATTAGCAATTTTTCTTAACATTTCTTCTTATCTATTTCTTTAAAGAAATAAAAGACCTGGGCATTAATTAATTGCATTGTCAGGAAGCTTTTCTAAGACTAAGAGAACTCTTTCTTGTAAGTAGACCACTCAGGAGTGCAAGAAACCATGCCACAGATGAACATTCAGGTCTCCTCTATAGTACAGTTGGATTCTTGTGGATATGTTATGTTTCCATTACTTTTCCAACAACACACTGTTTCACCTTATGCTCTCTCTAATCACCTGCAGGCCTGACAATGTCGGGCACAGCCCCATATACTGTAACTGGTATGGCTGGCTGTAACACCAAGTACACTGCTGCCTTGTTATGCAATAGTACCTGCAGGAACACAGCACTTGTTAAGTTAGAGTTTGGAAAATAAGTACATGAACGTTGCTGATATCATGCCTTCAGTCTACAAGAGAAACAGCTTCACCAACAGAAGTTTTCTGGGTTTTTTATATCCGTTTTCTTATTTCCATCATTTACTGCAGTCCTAACAGTCAGCTTATCATTATATGCATCTCTCTGTATTTCTCTCAGATAAGATTTAGTTATCAGCATTTCCATTTCTCACAAAATGTTATATGACTACCATGAGATAAAACTGAAACCTCAAATGAAAGTTTATTTATAGAAAATATAGAAATAGAGCCTTTTTTTCCCACAAAAATAGATGTTTATTAAATTCAAGCTATGTATTTATGGTTTTTTTTCTATTACCTGCTAATTGCTGACACATTTAGGTATATAGAATCTACTTTTAAAATGTTTTCATCTGCTTAACATGAGGAGCAAATCTTTTTCCACTGAAATCAGTGATTAAGTAATTACTATTTACAGGGATGACATTAAACTAGGTAAATGAGTAGCAAGATTTTATCTAGTCACAACATAGATGGCTGTTCTTCGAGTCAACGTGGAAGTAAAGAAATCCCAAATGATTTGGCCAGACAGGCAAGGTACAAAACAGTTATGCTTTGGATGCATTCCCTTATCAGAAATTTGTTTTCATTCAAAAATACCATGTTTCCCTTATGAAATTTTGTGGCAGAAGTGTCTCCTCAATAAATGAAAGCAAACAATTTACCTCTATACAATGAAGACAGAAAAGATCGCTTTTGGAATAGGACTAAGAAGGTGATCTCTTTCTCTAAAAGCTGAATAGACTGTGGAGACACTCAGTGTATTAACCCCTTCAAGACAGAAAGTAAGTGAGAGAGTACCGTTTTTTTAATGCCACTAGCAGCGCCAGTTTGGAACAAATATTAGCTTTCAATATTCTCAGGTGACCTCCAGGGCAGAGACAGACTAGAAAGTGGAATGGCTTTTACAGTACTGGGAGCATTTGTTCCCACAGATAGTCTGGGGATAAATTCCCCAAAAGACGAGAAAGGACAGTAATATACTGTGACACATGTTTGACAGGACAAGTTCAGAATGCTGTCACTGTGCAGTCCTACTGCTGTAAGATTAAAACTCACTCATTTGTTAAGAATTCTTGAATACTTATTCTGAGAAATTGTCACATAATTATAAGCACTATGGTCTGCTTGAATAAAAAATATACGAAGTAAAAGGTGGGTCCATATTCAACATACTTCATCCTAAAGTTCTTTTGGCCAGGGCTGCAATAAGGCAAAAAAAATCTGAACTGATATAGAAGACATCAGCAATAAGAAAAAAATGTTAATGAAAAGGTTTGTCATCAGTCCCTCTTCTCCTGGGCAATGGAGGCATTACAGTGAGCTTTCTTACCGGCAAAAGTTTTTTGCCAAAACAGAGACCTTCATTATTAATAGGTAGCTCTTTCAAGAGCTGATACCCATGGCTGCAGAAAGAAGTTTATGTTTAACGCAGGCTGACTGAGTGACTACTGTTTACTGGAACGAGAGCCATGAAACACTAGTGTGGTAAGTGCCAAAAAGAGAAGTGAGATTGAAAGAGAGGAATTCTTGTATATTTGTAATTTCAGATTGTATGTGGCCTCTTGTCTCACTCATCTGTCTTTTCTTAATGGAGTGAAACAACTCATAGTTCCTAAACTTATAACTGGAGGAAAGAGAATGGTCGTTCACCTTGAGTTTTGCAGTATGATTTTCAGGCTCCGACTACTACTTCCTTGCAGATGCCACTTACATAGTTTTTCCCTTACCTGTATGCTGTCCTTTTGGGATGAAGTTCGTTCTTGTTTCAAGTTTTAAATTATTTGATTACAGTGTTTTGACAAGAATATTTGATTTTCATTAAAAAAATAAGGCATGTGATGCTTAACAGAGTAGTAACTTGTGAATTCACAGATTTAAAGGCTGTTAAGTGTGAAACACAACAATCCACCCTGATCTGCATAAACCAGGCCATAAAATTCTATACAGTAATTCTTAGCAGAAACAGACTCTTTCTAGATGAGGTTAAGTCCATTAGAAAGTCCTGATTTCAATACTCTAAGCATATATACAGCAAATGTACACGAATTTTTTCCAATAACCTCAGTGCAAAACATCTACACTTGATGCCTACTCTGAATTGGTCCAGACTTTGCTTTCAGCTACTGCATCTTTCATACCTTTGCTAAATTAAACACTCTATTACTAGAAATCTTATCTACCATCTCAGGAATTAAAGGCTTTATTCAAGTTCCTCATGACCTACTATCGTATAAACCAAAGAGTCTCAAACCACAAAGCATGCTTTTTGTGCTTCAAGTTATTCTTAAAGTTTTGTGGGTTTTTTAAAATTCTCATGACTTCAGATGGAATGTTCATGATGTTATATTCCTATCTCCTTATTTCAGAGAAGAAATTCCTTTTTGTATATCAAAGTTACAGCACTAACTCATCTGGTTAAGGTTAAAAAAAATCAAATCTAAAAAAGGTTAGCATAATAGGTTGCTAATTTCCCAGATCAAATTGCCATTTCAGTCAAGAAGAAGAATATGAGCTCTCCAGATGGGGGAACAGTGGAACACCAACCTGCTACACTTCCAGCTCCCATCAAAGAATTTTTTAAAAACTAAGATCCTGAAGGTAAAAGTGTGAAGCAGCGAGGTAAAGCTGCCTCCAAGAATGTAGGTGGTGTAAGCCGACATGCTTTGGTTTAAAACAAACGCTTCTTACTAAAGCAGATGAGGATTCAACTTTTGGTTGGAACCTAGAACCATGTTCTTCTGACTGGAGGAGAAACACTTGTAACAAAAAAAATAATGGAAAAGGATACTTAAAGCAGCATAAAACAGATTCACTAGAGTCCAAATGGCAGATGCAAGTACTAGTAGCCGATATAATTATCAATGGTTTTCAGAGCCTTGACTTTTTACTTCATTTGTTTACAGGTTCTAGAAACAACATGCTTAAAATCTGCTGTTCTTTAACTCCCCTCCTGAGGCCCAATTCTTTCTGCCTTAGTATTCTCAGAATCTTGAGCAATATAAAGAGGTGACTCACATGGTAATTTAAAGAGACTCCACATTATGGATGGATTTGAAATGTTAAACCAAAAATGGGGTAAGCACACATTTAAATACCCGAAGAATGTTCACACTTACGTACAAGCATCAGTGTGAGATTATCGTAAGAGTTTTGTAAATTCTTCTTTTCACCAAATCAATACTACTGTTAAAATGAAAGATTGAGGAATGTAGTAACTGCACCAATTACTATTTAACATCAACACCACTTAAAATGGTTTGCACAATGAGTTCTCAAACAACTGCATTACATTGCCATAAAATAAGCCTAAAATACCAGTATGTTATTCATTAATTTATTCTGACAGGATTTCATTAACGGAATTGCAAGGCATCATGTTACTAATCTGCTGGGCTTCCCTAAAATAACCTGGTCGATGAGATTAGGGATTTATATGTATATTCTGTCAGAGGGGTTGCATCTTGGAACTATTCCATCCTCAAAATAGGTCCCATTGGGAATCATTTACTTTCAAAATGGTAATAGTCAATCATTCTAGAAACTCAGTTTAACATGAGTACAAAGTTTAAGATGCCTTTTTAGAACTATTAGGTTAGAGAATTCAGTAATATTTGAGATTCAATTCCCTCCACAACACAAGTTCAAGAATTAAGTATTACTGTCCCCTACAATCACAAATTGCTTAGAAGACTGTCTAAAGTTTGCAGAGAGGGAGTTCAAAATCTCAGATATGTTTTATAATGTTTTGAAATTCTCAACTAACCATCTTTTTAACTGTGTTCTAACCTTCGAGTTTTAGAAACCTACACTCAATATCTTAACAAAACCATAACATCCAGAGAAAACAATATCCCAGGAACTATGGTATTTCCATTGTTTTATTAATTATAATTAAGAACAAGTATTGAGTCAAAATGATGCAGCAGGGATCCAGTGAAAATATAAGTCCAAGTAAAAGATGCAGCACATAAGGAGTGAAACACATGACCGGCCCCTACGTTCATGAACTACCAGAGAGAGAAAGGGAGAATTTAGGTATTTTACTAGCAATTAGTCACTGAAATATCTTTCCTTTGGTAATGAACTCTGCAGCATGCTGGCTGCTGTCATAGAGCAGAATACTTACTTCAGGTGTATTACGAAAGCTACTGATGTCAGTACTGATGTCAGATACTGATGTAACTAAATCAAGCATGTTGCTAAGTGGTTTGCTGAACCAGAGTATCCTCCTAAAAGCAAGTTCTTTGGAAGCAACATCATAATTCTGGGGAAATAGTGATTTTTTTATTATCAGTCACTACACAGCTAATGTTTCTCAGCTGGTTTAGGTGATAAAGACTGCATGCAGAGTGTCTTCAACATGCACGTAGGCAAAGTGAATAAAAACAAAAGG
The DNA here is from genome assembly GCF_000690775.1 of Eurypyga helias. NCBI lineage: Eukaryota > Metazoa > Chordata > Aves > Eurypygiformes > Eurypygidae > Eurypyga > Eurypyga helias. Next base: position 98,067 of record NW_010226314.1, read on the forward strand.
GAATATACAGACAATGAGAATGATTTTTAAAATTACTGTTATAAAACTACAAGCATTTCAGGCTTAGTTCTCCACTATTCTGTGTGATGTATGCAGTGCTTCCCATAAAGTGAATATAACGTTACTAAGGAAAATGGTATATATTTGCTTTGGCAGATGCCTGGAATACTATCAGGAAATTGGATAATTCCTTATACACACAGCTAAACAATACAAACTAAGACCAAGTCACAATATACAACCATGTTAGGAACATATAAAATCAGAAATAGTCTATAATTAAATATAGTTAGTTGTAACAAAGTACAATGTAACATCACATATTCACGTCAAGATTTCCAGGTAGAGACTTGCTTGAACAAAAGCCAAATATGATTAAAACACCGGAACAGATAGTCAGCTAAAGAAAGCAGCATAGTTCCTTGGATCCACAAATTTAAACAATTTATGGTTTCATCTTAGCGTGCCCTCCTTTAAGTGGATTCCTTATATTTTCAGGTTTACGAAGTTGAAAATAAGCAGCAAAGCCAATTTGAACAAAAAGTGCTAAGGCTGAAAATGGGCTTATAAATTCACAAGTGCAATCCTAAAACCTTTCACCTAATCAATGAGATACTAAATACCTGTTTCTGGACCACCACAAAGAGTAAAATAAAAAATTGCAAAATTCAGAATATTAGTGCAAGTTTATCACAAATTTTCAGTAATTACTTTCAAAATGAATTCATGAAGTAGACCAGTATGTAAAGGCAAGAGATCACTATGAAACAGTATCTGTTCCTTGGTTGATCCACTATTAAAATCAGGTGTCAAATAAATTATTAAAGAAATAGTTAGGTATAGCTGCAGCTCCATTTGGAATTGCCAGTTTCAAAACAAAACTTTATTCACACAAATATATTTTGCACTTATTAATGGAACAACAGGTAGATGTTAGCTTTATGAGTCAAACTTAAGAGCAAAAAGAACATTAAGCATTTAACTGGAATTCTGAAACTCTGAACAAGCTTATGGAATGCTGTAAATAAGCGTGAGCTCTCAGGTATCAATTGGACTGCACGGTTTTCATTCAGTGATGAGCTGACCCAACCTTTCACATATATCTCATTTCATTAAGATACATTAATGACAGTGATTATGGAGAAAGGAAATAAAGTAAGAATCTCATGATGAGACAGATGGTCATTAACAGGGCATACCACCTTGTTAAATTGCATTGAGATTTATTCCACTAAATACTAGCATTAACAAGTAATAGGAGGCTCAAATAATAATACTTAAGAAAACTGCTGTAAACCGAAGAATGAAATGTATAAATTTGTGCCTACCACATGTTTAAATTTGCTCTGCTGAAACAGCATCATCAGCAACGTACTTAAGGGCACATTTAACATCTGGTAATTCCTCACAGTTCAGAACTGGACACATATACCTCTGAGTTTTTTTGTCTTAGACTTAAAAACTAGAGAGATGTTACTGCCTTTTTACTTTCCCTCTTTTGTAGAATTTTACAGTGACTGGCACTGTGTACAAATTTCTGTCTGATACTCATATGTAAGTGACATTCATATTCCCATTCCTGAATTTTTATCTACAACTTTTATTTACTTGCTTTGTTTTGTAATCTCCATCTTTTGGTTTTCTATTATTTCTCTTTATGCCACCATTCATCTTGCCTGCTTAGATTGTGGATTACAGTACTAGAGTGTGAACTAGGAGATGCTGACACTGCAAATCTGCCTGGCTGAGGAGGAAATAATTCTGTTAAGAATGAGTATCTCAGATACACACCAAGGAAACCACCTGGAGCTGACAAGAGATAAATAAGATTATGCTGCTAGAATCACTTGCCTTGCTCAAGAGAATGCCAAAATCAGAAGGGTTGACATTCCCACTAACATTTCAAGGTTAAAGCATAAATAGAAATAATTTAACTCCTAGTAAACTGGCATTTACTCTCACAATAGGACTGAATGTAGTTGAGCCATTTAACAGATAGAATTTCAAATGAACCCTAAGGCTGCAGGGGAAAAAAAAAAAAAAAAAAAGAAGCTGGGTCCATACAGATTAGCACATTGGAACAGGATGTAGAATTTGATGTGCATATGTCAGCACAGTTCAGGTTGTTTCTTACATTTCTATCAATTGCAAACTACCTCTGATGACAGAAGAGAATGTATGTATCTTTGGGATAATACATTTTTAAACTTCCAATAAATGAACGCCCTGGGTTTCTCCATCCAAAGAAAAAGAGCAAAACTAAAGCAAAGTTCAGAGGTAGCTGAGCATGTGGGAACACTTCAGAGAATCACAGAAACATGGAATGGTTTAGGTAGAAAGGGACCTTTGGTCCTTTCATTTAGGTTGGAAGATCACCTTGTCCAACATCCCTGCCATTGGCAGGGGCACCCTCCACTAGACCAGGTTGTTCAAAGTTCTGTCAACCTGACCTTCAACTCTTTCAGTGATGGGGCATCCCCAACTTCTCCAGGAAACCTGTTCCAGTGCCATGCCACCCTCATAATAAAATATTTCTTCCTTATATCCAATCTCTTTCAGTTCAAAATTATTGACCTTTGTCCTGTCACTACAGGCCTTGGTAAAAAGTCTCTCTCTGCATTTCTTATAAGCCCCTTTTAAGTACTGAAAGGTCATAACAGGACAGTGTTTAGAAGAGAAGGATCCTTCTCTTTTCCAGGCTGAACCACCCCAATTCTCTCAGCCTGTCCCCATAGCAGTGGTGCTCCAGCCCTCTGATCATCTTTGTGCACTCCTCTGGACTCAAACCAATCAGTCAATATCCTTCTTATGTTGAGGGCCACAGAGCTGGACACAGTATCCAGGTGGGGTCTCACGAGAGCAGAGGGGGAGAATCACCTCCCTCGACCTGCTGGCCACGCGGTTTTATACGCAGCCCAGGATTTGACTGGGCTGCAAGCGCACACTGCCAGCTTATGTTTGATTTTTTTTGTAATGCAAAAAAGGTAACCCAGAGATCTTTCCCACCTTTATATTTACATAAATGTCTAGCTTCAGAACCACTGACAGTAAAAAACTTAATAAAGAACAAAATACAGACATGCCTCATATAAGCAACTGTATTAATGAACTGTTGGCATTGCTTGCAGCAGGTTAAGAATATTAAGCCTCTGCTCCTGCTGACTATGGCAGATACTTTCTATTTGTTATCGCCCTAGGAACTTGTCATAGTGTCTCATGTTAAGGATGTTTTTACATTCTGTAGTTACTGGATAATAGGTAAAAAGTATCTGCTTGATATCACTGATAGACTATATATGTCACCTATATGGCAGATCTGACAGCACTTTAAAAGTCTGATTTTATAAATGATCTATAACTTAAAGATGACTAGTCTTCTGAAGTGTTTAAGAGGCTGAACTTGACCCCAGTTTCCTGGTTGTGTCTACTTTTAACAAGCCAGCTTATGCCTCGCTATATCTTCCTACAGTCGCTTTGATGTTATTTTTGCCTACAAAAACGTGTTCTCACTATTTCTAAGGGTACAGGCCCTGAACCTTGCACAACCTGAATGCCTAATGAGAAGTACACCAATATTTTTAATTGTTAAACTTGAAAAATTTAAAATAATTCAGCATCAATCATAACATCATACTGTATTTGCAATTATATATACTTAATCTGAAAGACCTGCTGTAAAGAGTTAAAGATTTTTCAGTCATGTGTAAATATTCCTCTCCATATAATCACATTGGAAACTGAATGCATTTCATCTACTAATATATAAATCATGCATTTGGAAAAAAGTTGTTATTGGTGCTACATCCTATTATTGTATGATTCCTATCCATATTATATAAGCCAAGTATGTAAAATACTCTGTACTTTATCCCAAGGTTCCCAATGATATTATTTTTTTGTCTTTTATTTAGATGAAGAACAAGTAGATGGCTGAAAAAAAAAAACCCTGAATTAGTTGGGAAAGTTTAATTTTATATGTACTTCAGGTGACTTAAAAAAAAAACACCACCCTAAATTTTTGGCTAAAGTCATTGTTTCAATACTCATTTTTCACTGAAAATGGGGGAAAAAGTTGATACACGAAAAATTTCTGAGGGAAGATGAATTCTGAAAACTTTCAGTCCCAAAATGTAGTTTTGCAGACACATCCCCTACACTTTGTAGTAGACCATCGCTCTACCAGAGAAGATACAGTACATCACAAGAGGTAGAGTCTAGCTGTTCAACACAGAACATGAAGACATGAGTTATCCATCCAAACCATACTTCCTATAATCCCATAAACCATCGCAGTGATGTAGATTCATGCAAGGAGTAATAGAAAATGCTTTTAAAAGCCAAAATTTTACACTACCTTTCCTTAAAAGTTAAAAAAAAAAAAAAAAGGTAAACACTGTATTGGTGAAAATTTTAATTCGGCAGAAAACACATTTTCTGTAGAAAGTTGTGAATTAAAAGCCTTATCCAGTTGCAATACAAATTTATGAGGGTTGGTTGTTCTGGTTTTGGCCCCTGCTGGGTCTGTCTGTAGCAGAGTCTGTGGTCAAGCAACACACTCAAAGAGCCAGAGCATTTTCCACCTAAGTCTATCTACAGTTATCTTGACAGCAGATGTCAAGAAAAATCTGCCACAGGGAAATCAGAAACATATGCAGAACAAATCTGGGGAGAGAATTCAGGAATGGCAATGTGGAAACACTTATAATGACATACTGCAGGAGTGCTGAAAACCAGTAGTTCAAGAGTTTCAACCCACTGATGAAACATGTAACTACTGTAAATAGAGACTTGTCACTGAAGTTCTCTGCCACATTTTCTCCAGTAGATTTAGTGAGTGACAGAATATGTAACTACACCATGAATGCAAATCATCTTGTAGATTAAAGAAATTACGTAAGTGCTAAAGACCATTACTGTTATTGCAACAAAGACAGTTTGTTTATGAAAGGGGTTAGCATTACATTAAGATACCCTAAGGTTGTCATTATTAAGCTATTCATAAGAAAGCGTAAGCAGAGCTAACCACATATTTTTTCTATTGAAATGGTCAAAAAGGAATACATTAAAGGCAGAAAATGGGGTACTTTTTACAGGGATTTCCATGTGTATCTGGAAGGACTATGAGGAAGTTCTGACAGGAAACCTCGTTTCTTCTCTCTCTGCTCTTGGCCTCACCCAGTTATCACTCTCCCAGTTCTCACTGTCTCGAGTTCTCAAAAATCTTTCCAGCTTTACTCCAGTTTTGCAAATGCTGATGCCAAAATTGTAGGTACATAAACCACAAGTAAGAGTCTCAACAATGTCCACAAATAGAAATAAAGATACCTCCCCTTCTCCTGTTCTCTCTCCTGAATTTATAAACCCACAGACAGATACTGCCTCCTATCCCAACTTCACCATGCTGTTTCTTTTCTCTTTCACAGTGGTCCACAGGCAGGAAGATATCTTGGGAATGGCAATATTTTTCAATCAGACGGTCCTTTTCCAAGCCTTCATTACCGAGCAGTAGATAGAATAAAACTATTCAAGTCACACTGCAAAAATTTCTGAAGAGAGGACATACCATGCAAAATTAATGCTTTGTTATGAAACTCAGTCATCTGATGTGCTTGCACAGGGCAACCACTGATCTCAGCAGAACTCATCCCCAACCTAATAAAAGATAATAGTGTTTTTTCACTCCATCACACTCTGAACTTATCCAGTTTATTTCAGTTTTTAAATGGTAACAGCAGCACAGTGTTAGCCCTGAATTTTGCTGCCTTGTACTGTAGCTCAAGTCATTTATTCATCAAGGTTTCTTGTTGCCTTAACTGGTTTCACCCACAGACAGCAAGATCAAATTCTTTAAAATGAATTCTCTGTGAGGATATAAGCAGGTGGGGAAAAGCTTTCAGTGTAGATATATCCACTATCCACAAACTATAACAAGTAGGTCAAATTTTGGTCCCGCAGCCTTAATAATATCCCTCCTATTGACAAACACAGATTGACAAAATGTTTATTAAGGTTAGAAATACCGGTACAATGGATGAAAAGCAGACAAAACACTCTTTGAATCAGTGTTTTCAATAGGAACATTCCTTCCTGAGCCGAAACAGCATTGTTGTCCAGCAGACAGAACAATGCCATTTTAGTCATGATGAAACAAGGGCTGAATATAGGATGTATTATGCAAAGAACTGTTCTTTCTGCTCCACTTCATTACTCTCTGGGTGTAATAACAATCCTTTTTTCAATGGCAATAAGCAGAAAGTTAGCTATTTTGTACAAGATGTCTGGCACCAGCTACATTGCTGCACTAATAGGTAAGGAACCATAAGAAATTCTAAGGGACTTAACTGCATGCGGATGTAACAAATAGAAGGAAAATGCAGACCATGACAATTTAGGGAATTCATCTACCTAAAGTCCATGAATTTCTCTTTATGGTGGGTTTTTTTTTAATTTTTCTTTTGTATATCTCAGAAAGTAAATTCCATTTTATCTGCATTTTCCCATGCAATTCTTCTTTCACCGTAAACTGAAATTTCACCTGGTGATGACCCTGCATGAACAATATGTCATTAATTTAAGATGGCTTTTGTCTTCCCCGTTTGTTGTTCGTTTTTTTTTTTTTTAAACAGATTTCTGTTTGCTATCTATCACTGAAAATAATGCCATTTTTGAAATTTAAATTGTGCATTTCAGAGAACAGAAAGTCAACAGCAGCAGAAGACATATACAGGACCAATTATAAAAGCAGAAACAGAAAATATGAACAGATAATATTATTCATTCTGCCCTCTAACACAAAAACTAGGAAATAAGCAATGAAATTATCAGTATCTTGAAAAAGGCAAGTAATTTCCACAGAGTGCATAATGTAAGCCTAGAGTTCTTCTTGCTGGGTACTGTAGTAGCAAAAAATTTAGGTGATTTTAAAAAGTGATATTAAAAATTCATGTAAGAAAGGCCATTACGAGCTACTACTATATAGATACATCATCTAGGTCAGAAAACTTCTAAGCAGTGCACTGGTGGAAAATGTGAGGGTACACTGAAAGAAGCATCACTGAATCCTTCTCCTGTGCTCCTTTCCCAGATGTCCAACCACTGACTGAAATCAGATGTTTCTAAAAGTTAGAAGAACAGCCTGACACATTACAGACTCTTATATTCTTATGAGATGATAGATATTTGCAGGTCACTGAACTAAACAAAAAATAACCTCTATGATGTGTGAAAACAGCTATTGGAAATATGCTGGTGTGTTACTTTCAGAAAATTCTCTACATCAGTTTAAAGTGAGGTGGAAAAAAAAAATTATCACCACAGAAGCATTTTGTTGATGCTGGGTCCCAGTGAAAACAGACATACAGCAACAGTGCTTTATTTATGTATATGCTGGCAACAACAATGACATAATTTATTCATGTCTTAACATTCCTTCTGGTACAACACCATTTCAACTAAGGACACTTTGGAAAACTTCAAGAGCAACCAACCACTGTTTGCTTGAAGTGCAGACAACTCTCTTTTAACACACCATGGCACCACTGTGTATTTTTTAATCACAGTAAATTTCACCAGCCACTCACCTTTCTAACTAACTTTTTCTCCCCAAAAGAACAGCAGAACAAGACAGTCCCTCTGCAGTTGTAATGGCCTCTGGTATACAATACCAATAGCCAACCATAACTTGGTGCATCTATTGAGCATGTCTCATTTCAGTGATGACCAGAACTTCAGAGAAATCGCACAAAAGGAAATTATTACAACCTGACTCATGGTCTGGAAGCAATGTGGTTTCCCATTTATCCTGAGACAGAACAAAACTGGAGCTTGCATGGTACCCGATCAGATGCTGTTCCACACCTCTCTACAAAGCATCTGTTTGTCCACAACACAAACCATTTTCAAGGTTGTTTCACAGAATAGTGCTGGTTTGGAACCTGGACATAAGCTGCCTCCCAGTGGTGAGGAATATAGAGAGCAAAATGAAAAATATCTCAGACTGAAAGGGAAGGCTACACACTACTGAGGTCCCAGCTTCCTACTCTGTTCCCATACTCCATGCTCCTGCACTGGCGCTCATAGCAGGATCAGAGTAGAGCGAGACTAACACCCTCACACCTCCCAGACTTCATATCAAACATCTTAAATTCCCTCCTCTCTTGAGCTGGTGAGTACATTCATCTACCTGAAGAATTTGTGCATTGTCCAATCCTAAGACATGCAGCTCTGTGATGTGGCTACTTCCAGTCAGCTTTCCTGCCTGTTAGGTGGTGGTGGAAGAGGCTCTGCTGTTCACTCTGCCCCTTCCCCTCTTTGAATCTCTTTTTCTATTTTCCAAGCTGGAAAATTCACTTCTAGCCTGGAATGAAAAAAGGTATCAAGCAATACTCAGTGGTCAGCCCATCCCTGAAACCTCCCTCACGCACCCGCCTCCCTGAAAGGCAGGGAATGGCCCAACCAGACCAAATGCTCATCAGACTGAAGGAGATTTTCAAATACAAAATGGCAACTTGTGCACAAATGAAGTCAGACCCTCAGGAGGAATTTACAAAGTAAAAACAGACTTAAAAGCCAGGTACAGAATCTGTGGCCTGGAGACTTGAACTATGCTTGTCGGTCTCCCACAGATGTTTTCACTGTCCTGCTATCTGCGCTCATGGTTCCTGCGGCACTTTCATTTCTATCTAATGAATTAATTGCTTCCAATTAATTGACAGCAGCTTCATACTGTATTACCAAAGGATTACAAATTAAATTTTAATTATGGTTCATTGTGCAGGAGAAATCAAGTATAAACATAATCACACTCCATTATGAAGTAAGTACACTAGACATTTTCCAGAACAGATGCACACTGTCCAAATTACAGTCAATTCTGATATATTGTAAACAAGCTAAGACTCATTTATTAAACTGAAAGTATCACACCTCCCACACATAAATGCATGAGACAAATGTTTAAAGCTTCAAATTTTCACAGATGGTAGCAAGAAGAAAACACTCTTATAAGACAAGTATTTCATGCCTGCAGTCCTCAGCAGTCACTGGTGTTCCACTGAAAGGAAAATAAAATTCCCAGTATAGTTTTTCCTGTACCACAGTAGCAGTAAAATCACTTAATTGTCCCTGTGAGTTCAACCTAACATCATGTAGAACTTGGTCCCTAACAACGGGTTGCCAGGTGCCTCACTCCAAATTGTTAAAATACAAGTCTGAAAACAAACTAACGGTTGTTGAGGTTAGAAAACATCCCTTGCAGTATGGGCATTTGAGTTTGAAAAAGACAGACAGGGAGAAGAGAGGTCAGAGAAGGGGAGCATACCACTCAGAAAAGGCACCTAGGAGAGGCCAGCTCTCTTTTCCTCCTAATGTTCTGTCAAACTTCACCCGCCCTGGGAGAGCAAGTGGAGTATTTTTGGATATAGTGGGAGGAATAAGGGTAAAGCAGAGACAGATATCTCCAAAGCAACAAAGTTGGTTGTTTTGGGTTTTTTCTTTCAAAACATCTGACTGTGAACCTAACCAGTGAACACTCATTACATAAGCTAAACCAGATCCTTAGCTGATGATAAACATTTACTTAGCTCCACTGAATTCAGTAACAGGAGAGCTGAGCTTTTGGGGAGCCGAGGGACCACCTTTCACAACCAACCTGCAAGGATACTGCCTATAGGATTTGATTCTCTTTTTAACAGTGACTTTATGCATAAAGAGCTTGGTAAACATTTTAACAAAAGAAATAGGATCCATATTTTGAAATGGCTGACAAAGACTTTTCACTCATCATTATTTCACTCCACTGATTATAACTAATGACTTGAAAAGTGCCATTTCACAATATGACAGACAACATGTAGGTGAGTATTCTCTAAAATTCTGCTTTAAGAGTCCCACCAACGAGAGGCCATCTTCCAAACACATTTGGCACGTGCAGCAGCAACAGAATACAACCCTTCCAAACCATCGTGTTGTCTGAATGCAAAACCAAACTGATTTTTCAAAAAAGGGATCTAAAAGAATAGGCACTGGACTACAGGATGCAGTCCTGTACGTATTTGTCCTGGGGTCCCACAAGACCAGTTCTCATCAATCTGAAAACACTACAAGTTTACTGTTAATAAAATTGCAGATGACACAGAACTATACCACAAATCATAGGCACAACTATGTCATCTGGATCATTTATTACGTTGTGTATAGTCAAATAACTTTTTAATATTCAATAAAATAGTGCTAATCTGTAAAACAAGAGGGATATCATCTGAAAAAGCATACTATAAGCATCATTACAGCTAACAAAACACAGTGTCCCAATGCAGTACTACAGCTAATGGATAACAACATCCCTGGGAATATAAGCAGAGGAATACCTATCAAGACTGCAAGGATGGTATTATCCTAGTTATGTTCCTAGTTATGAAGGTATTCTTGGACAGCATGTGGACTTTCAGAGTGCTCCTTTGAGGTTCTGAAGCTCTGAAGGAAAACACCAGAAAAAGGAAAAACACAGGACTCACTAGATAATCAGAGGACTGTAAATCCTGCCTTACAATGACAGACAAGAATCTGTGTCTATCCTATCAAAGCAAAGATTAAGAGGGGACTTGATTACGCTATAGAAGTAACTACACGTAAGATTATTCATAGTAGAGAGCTCTTTAATCCAACCAAAAAGCAAGTAACGACATTAAATGGTGGAAAGATTAAGTTAAACAACACAAAGCAGGAACAAGGTAAAAATGTTTAACTGTTAAAATTATTAACCTTGGAAATGCTCTGACTTTAAAATAAAAGTCCATGAATTATACATGATGTAAGCCAGTAGAATTCATGATGGTAAAGAAAGATGCCTCTCATACATCTCAGTTCTAAAACCTGAGTATTTTTAAGAAAAATATCATGCAAAAAGCTTCCTGACTTTCTAAGTGAACAAAAATCAACATAGTCATTTTATCTGCACTGCTGTAATATTTTACTAATTCTCTGTGTTTGTATTATATGATAGTAGCTAAAATTTAATTTATTTTTCTGCCTCCTATGCCTGCACAGGAAATCCTTGAGACTCAGCAACATGTTCCTGAATACACAGGTACATATTACTAGTGATACTGAAATACTGCCTTTCAAGAACATCAAATTTTCTAGATGTTCTACAGAAGAAGCAGAACTACTGATATTCTCCTCTGAACCAATATCATTTAGCTGAGTAAAAGGTTGGGCCACTAACTGGAATTCATAATGCTACCACTGAAGATTTACATGCATACAGGTGTGTCAAAAATTAAATACATGCACACATCACAATTAAACGATTGCTGGCAAATTTTCAAGCTATACTGCTGAAACTTTAAATGTATTCATTTTAAGTTCTCACATGGGACCTGCAGTCTATTACAAGATGCTGCTTTATGCCTACTGCAGACACTTCACTGTCATTTAGCAGTCTGCTGCCAAAAACAAAATTATACTAGTGACATGCAACAAAAATGTGTTATCTACATGATTTGTAAATCAGGAAGCCATAATATGTGTACACTTGTGGTGATAAACAGTATGAAAATTACAAATATGATGGCAGATACTGAACCAATTTAAGTGTTTGAATGTTTAATATGTTGCAAGACACATGCGCATGTGTATGTGTGGGTGTCAGAGAGACTGAGAGAAGCTGATTTATCCTGTCAAGCTTTCAAAGGATTCCTTCTTTGGATATTTATAACAAGATGTCACTCTTGAGGGTCAGGTTACTAATGGCTTATTTAGCTAATATTTTAGGACTG
>NW_010226314.1:109874-114274 GCF_000690775.1 Eurypyga helias
AACATTTGATGGAATGTATTCAGTCCAGCATCTGATAGGGGCTGTATGAAGTGAATGAATGAACTGGAGACTGACTGAATGAAATAGGCAGTTTCTCTCTAGTATAGATTTGTTAACAGAAGGGTTCGGACAGAACTAGAATGCACAGTGCACCCCAAGGAATTACAATACTCTCTCTGCTCTACCACAAAAGGCTTTTAAAATACCTTTCCATTTTCATTTTCTCATGTCCATGTTTCACATGTTTCTTTCACCTGTCTCTTTAAAGGAAAGGACAAGATTTTGTAATAAACAACTAGTAAACAGTCTGGTAGAAGTCAACTCATAAGCTTGTTGATAGAATATGTTTATGTAGCATTCACCAATTTTTTATCTATTTTATACAAAACACACTAGCAATTCCCAATCTCACTTTTTTGCAACATGGTTATATTTTGCATTATAATCTGTCCTATGTGTTCAGCAGCATTGCGAGAATGAGAAAATATTCATTTGCCAATGGATATTTAGTTAAGTTTGATAAGAAGGCCCTGTACTTGCTCCAACTCTTAATTAATGTTTACTTGACTCAGTAAATGAATTACTATCAAATGCTACTATTCCAACTAGAATAGTACACAAACAGAATTCCAAATAGAATTAGACACAAGAGCAGAATCTCAGATGAGTAAATAAATACAGGCCAGAATCTCCAACCAATCTTCCCATTTGTAAGTCTGTATGTATGAGTCATCAAAAAGAAAACTTCACTTTTTTACACTTTTCATTTATTCCCACTTTCTTGCTAAGTTTCCTTTCAGTGCCAAAGCATCTCCAGCTTTCTAAGGTCATCACTCAGGACTTTATCAGCACTTCATGTATCTGTAGATTCTTTCATGAGGTTACTTAGACAAAGCCTCAAAAATCATGAATTTCCTGTGCAGAGAAAGACAGAATGGGTATGGGGGGATGTGATCTGTAATGTATTTCATATGACTTAATACGAACACGACACCTTTTGAAATAGCTCTTTTGTTATGATCTAAGACCTAAGAAACATATGAAACCAGAACAACAGAAATAGAAAAATGGCTGTACTTTGCCAGATCAAATATCTGTCTGTCCCAGTATTTCACCTCTGACAGATGACCAAGAAAAGTATTAGAACAGGGAAACACTATAGGTGATACAGGCCCCATCACAGACCCCCCCCCCCAGCTGCCAGCAACCTGAGGCTCAAGGGCTTTCTCAGCCAAAGTTGATATCATTGTGTGTAAAACTCCAATATACTTTTGTTCCATGCATTTATTAATCAATTTTGCATCTACAGAGACACCTGCAATATTCTGTGGCAATGTGCTCCATAGCATGTGTTGTGCAAAAAAGTACATCCTTTTGTTTTCATCCTACCACTTGATATTATTTGATAATTCCTAAATTTTATATCATGAGAAACAGTGAAAAATTGTTGTTAGTTCATTTTCTCTGTGCTACCCATGATTTTATAGACCTTTTCATAGAGTCTAGTCCACTTAACAGTTTCTTATACAGAAGGTGTTCCTTTGATCATACTTGCTGCCCTTCTTTATGTATTGTTGAGTTGTTCATACTGTCTTCTGAAGGGGGAACAGAACTGTGTACATTATTCAAATGCAGGAGCAATATAGGCATGAACAGTAGCACAATGATTTCTTTTCCTTGTTCTAAACTCAGTTCATTGTTCTCTGCTCTTTTCCTAATAATTCCTTACATTCTCTCTTTTGCCCTCTCCTCACCTTTGCACTGACATTTTTATACAACTATGAATGTTAACTCCAAGCACTGTTCCTTACGAGGCAATAGGCTGTCATCTGCCACACTGTCATCTACTAACTTGGTGTTGTGAATTCCTTCTGTAGCTCTTTTCAGTGAACTTTCATTTTTGCTACACTGAATAATACAGTACTGTAAAAAACTGCCATTGCGCTCCTTACCCTCCTTTCCAGTATACTTCTGCAAATACCAAGCAGTACAGACACCAGCAAAGATCCCTTTAACACATTACTAATGATCTGCCTTTATTCTTCAAACTGCCCATTTATTTCTACCCTTTGCCTCCTGGCTTTTAAGCAGCTGTTCACCTCTGAACACATCTTCACTCTAATCCTGACCAAGATACCTGAGAGATGAGAGACATATTGAAAGACTTGGAAATTCAAGTAAGTTATACCAGCTGGATTTATTAGTGTACATACTCAGTAATGCTTTAAGGAGTCTAACAGATTTTTTGTAGGGCATGACCTCCCACTGCAGAAGGCTTCTTCCAGAGTCATCTTTAATACAGCATATTTTGTTTACAGTTCATTGATCCTTCCAGCTTGTCTAGTAGGGATATCAGACTTCTATATCTATGGTGTCCCAGTTTCCCCCAAGCACATTATAAAAGAGTAACTGCAAAAGTGCACAAAAGTTTATGTTTATATTAAAATTTTAAGCTAGTGTGACTTTCAAACTGTGCACCACAAAACTTCTTCAGCAACACACTCCCTCTCCAAAGCATATTTGGTAAAATGAACGAAAAGATAGGAACTACATACACGGCCCAACTCTCCAGAACCCTTTCAGAAGTTTTGGAAAGCACTGGTCTGCATTTTAGTTTAATTTACTGTTCTTTCAAAGAATACTTCATCTGTGAATCTGGCAGCCTGTCTAGTGTGATGTTAGAGTATGTTTTAGGACAATCAGAAACCTGACAAAATACTGAATTTTCAATGAGTTTAGTAATAGCCACTTTCACTTATTAATGCAGCAAACAGGAAAAAATACTGTCTACTATAAACCACAGGAAAAAAAAAAAAAACCACAAAACCAACAAACAGCTGCTATTGAACCACAAATGCTCTCAGCAGGGAGCAAAGTAATTTTCCCTGACTGTAAACAGCTTCAAAAGGCCTTAGGTAAACACTGTGACGGTCAGAAACTCAAGGGATGAAAGAAGCAGAGTTCTATGTGAAACAAACCATCACAACAGTAATTTTAATCCAAAAGTGACTACCACCCCTACAGTCCCTTATTAGCATGTGCAGTATATGGGATTCAAACATCCTCCCCCAGCCTTGACTCAGCCTCTCCTACACGAATTATCAGTGTCTCCTGTCCGTGCCACACAGTGTTCTTGCAAGATGGTCAGCTGCCGGGCACTGAGGGCATTTTGACTGGCAATGCACTAATTTCAGTATGTGCTCTATCATGTATTTCAGTGAGTCACATGGAATCAACTACTATGCTCTGCCTCCATGGCACTCATCTATGCAGCCTGCCAAGTTTATTATTCTCTGTACTCCCATCTGCCCCCCCTTTTCTGAAGTTCCAGGAGTAGCTCATGACATACCATGTACCAAGTACACATGCAACACCCATTCTCCTTCAAAACGCTGTTACAGAGGCCAGAGGAGGTTTGAAATGGAAGTCCTTCTGGCCTTTCTAAAACAGAAGAAAAGAATAAAGGTACACAGTGTGAGGTGTATCCTGGTATTCACCAATGCAAACTCAACCATTGTATGAGCACTGATGGAAGTAATCAAAACACTCAGGGTTCCAAGGTGTCCCAAACACCTTTTCTTTCAGTACCTCTGATGGCTCCAGTACTTCTGTGTGACTAGAGGTAATGCTAAATGTCATATTTTGCACCTACTTCCTCATATATATGGTGTCAAGACAGCTCATTGTTTCCCTCAGGTGTTCAGCACAGGCTGCAGGGAGTTGTTCTGGATGCAGTCGGTTATCAGTGTGGCAACGGCCTCAGATGCTGCTGAGTATGAGCTCTAAGAGGTAGGTTGTCCTGTGTACTCCCAAATGCAGCACTGTACACAAAAATATCCCAAGGAATAAACAGCAAAGGTACTAGACACCATAGGGCCAACTGCCTCTAGGGGGAGCAGTTTAAAAAAGAAACAGTGAAATGTGACTACCAGTAGTAGCAACTGTCTTTTTATTCAAAAATTCTAGGTAAAGCAGTATTTGTCAGGGCTTTTTCAGTGCTATTCCAAATACCCACAGGTAGTGACAGAAAAACCAAAGCATATATTAGAACGGTCTAATATACTGCTTATATACCAGGAGCAATGTCAGCGAATTGAGATGTGAAGGGCAGACTTCACTAGAAGAGGGATGCAGACTAAAGGATTTAGGGAAATGTGCAGCTAATGTGCATCCATAACAGAAGGACTCTGCAGAAGAACAGGAATCATTTTACCTCTATACACAGCATTGTAAGACTGATACCAAACTGCTGCATACAGTTCTGCAGTCCACATTTTTAAAGCATGTTGAAAAACTGTGTCAAGAAAAGACATACAGCGAATTCTAAAATTTACCTGTTTAACTCATTAAAACAGAACTGAGAGGTGACCAGGTCACAGAATACACATATCTTCATGGGG
>NW_010226314.1:114290-134034 GCF_000690775.1 Eurypyga helias
GGGGGGGGGAAGAAAAAAGAGAAAGCACTAGGGACAGGAAGACTCTTTAATCTATTATGGAAAGGTTTAAAACCATCAGGAGTCAGAGCTGGCAACATTCACACTAGTAAAGCAGCACAACAGTTCTCAGAACAGCTTACCAAAGGAAGCAGGAGATTCACTGTCCTTTGACATATTTAGTTCTTTGAGACAATTTTAGAGCGGCAGATTCTCCTCTGTGAGATGGCAGAGTATGTATATTCTCCTGCACGTTACCAACAGAGGGCAGGAGCCTCCGGGGTAGTATATCTGAGCGCTGTCAAACACATTAATCTTCAAAAACAGGTGATATTTAATGGCCCCCAATATACAGGCAGGCAGACTGTCTAAAGGATAAGTATCTTCACAGACATAGCTTTCAGGACTGAGAAGCAAGCTCATCCCTAAAATCAGATAAGGGGTTGCAGCTGAATCACAGGCAGCAATACAGCAGTGTACCCACCTGTACCCACATAAACGCCAGGTGCACAAGAGGCATGGAACTGCACATACATTATCCACTTCTAACATTTCATTAGTAAAGAGAAAAAAAACAGCCAGAAACTTAATCAATCCCTGTCCATCTTCATTTATCTGGGAAAGGCTTTTATCAGTATAAATCAGACTTGGATCCATCCTGCCTTCCTAACCACCTATTTGACTATGGAGCATGAACAAGGGAAGAGCAGGTGCAAGTGTAGATATTTCTCTATGTTTGGTTTTATAATCCCTAGATGTACTGTACATTGTCAACAATGACAAGGAATTATTATGGGGACCAAAACTGTGCTCACTGGGCTTAACGGATTTATCAACTGATCAGAATAAAAGCAGTTTTCACGTTTCATTACATGTATGTGAAATCACAGTTTAAGTAGTCACCAAACGTCAGTGCAGAGCAATACTTCTCCTGGATTACATTAATTTACCTAAAAAAATTAAGTAAAACCAGTTTTCTGTGGACTTCTGGGATCATACAAAATTAGACTTATAAAACAGGTGTTTTGCAGAATGAACTGAGAGGACTTCTATATAAAACAGGCAGTCTACTGAATCCCTGAGTTCTGATCTTTACACCACAAGACAAAAGGGACCCAAACAAGTCTCCTGTTGGACAGAGGAAGGGAAAACAGAGAAAAAACAGTCTGTTGTATGTTCTGAATCTCAGTGAGAGGAACCAATAATCCTGGGTAGTTCCCCTGTAATCTAAAGACTCTAGCAGGTCAATTTGATTCTTTTCATACCTACCCCAATAAACTTTCAATTCTTTCTGTGGTTTCTTACAGCAGTTTTCTCCTTGAAAGTGAAGAACAACCAAACTGATAAAAATCAGTTGCCTTTAATTAAAAGTACTGAAAGTTATGTTGGTAACAAATCTTATGAATCATTAATTTAATACACTTAGTGCAATCATTTGTTTAAGTCAGCAGAGTAGATGCCAATTAACATTTTTTAAAGTATACTTTGTGCAATACTCACAGAAGTAGAATTGGTAGGGTGACAAAAAGTCAATATCTATATTTACTGTTTACGAGCCTACTGCAAATTCAGATGTTCTACAGGATGTACTTTGTGCTGCTGCAAAGGTGCAGACACATATTTTTCAATGACAATGAAAAATAAAAAGGCCAAGAATCAGGAATAGGCTCAATCATAAGCAGCCTGAAAAGGAAAAATCCTACTCCCTAAGGACAGAAATCATTTTATCTTTGCCTTGAGCATGCACTCAATCCACCAATAAAGTCAAGACTGATAACTGGCTCAGCTGTTGCCTATGCTGACACCTTCCTAAATAAAATAGAGACAAAAGAGAGGAGTTGAGTCATGGTACAGCTGCAACACACAGCATGAAACTCATCCCAGCTGAACTGCACAACTGTGAAGAGTTACCAGCACAAACCAAATCAGGTGGGATTAATAAATTATTCCATCAAATAGATGGTGTAATTAAATAACAGCAGTTAATTGGTATGTGATTTATGCAGATAAAAGCATTCAGACATGTCAGATGTAAACTTTGCATTAAAGAAGCATATACACAACCGTGTTGCATACTGATGAAATATTAAGACAAGAACTCTGGAATCAGGAAAAAAATGTAATACTTCATTTGATTACCACCACTTTTATACATAAAACCAAAGCTAAAACTCTAAACCACTTTTTTTTAATTGCACCATTGCCCTAAGAATTTGAATATACTTTTCTATATATATTTAAAGCCAGATTTTGTAAAGTCTATCTGCTTTCTCCATGAGCTATGCAGGTATCACATATGTAGCAAAGATTACCTTGTGATTTAGAGTGGGTGATCTGGCACCTGACTTAGTAATTCATAGCAGTTTACTTATGGACAGACTCGGCGTACTTTGCTCATGCGTGTACCAATTCACAATAGGCTGTTCTGGTTTAAATGAGGTCACAGGAGGGCTAAGGCATTCCTTGAGGAAATCTATATAACAAAATCTGACTTTAAATCCTACCATGTGTGTTCAGAAGCTGCCCTTCTCAGTAAGTCCAAGCATGGAAACTTTCTTTGGTAAAATTTCCATTAGATACATTTCACAGGCTAAATATTGCTAGTTACGCATAAAGGAGTTGATCAGGCTACAGAAAACTATTTTTCTTTTACTCAGTTTCCCAAACATTCAGACTAAAGGCCAAACAAACTCACAAAGTAAAATTTTATTATGCTGGTTTTGGCTGCGATAAAGTTAATTTTCCTCACAGTATGAGGCTACGGTTTGGATTTGTGCTGAAAACAGTGTTGGTAACACAGAGATGGTTTTGTTTTTGCTGAGCAGTGCTTATGCAGAGTCAAGGCCTTTTCTGCTCCTCACAACGCCCCACCAGCAAGTAGGCTGGGGGTGCACAAGAAGCTGGGGAGGGGGACAGAGCCGCGACAGCTGACCCCAACAGACCAAAGGGATATTCCATACCATATATCATCAGGGTCAGCATGTCCAGCTGGGGGAAGAAGAAGGAAGGGGGGACATTCAGAGTGATGGTGTTTGTCTTCCCAAGTAATTGTTACATGTGACGGAGCCCTGCTTTCCTGGGTAAGGTTGAACACCTGCCTGCCCATAGGAAGTAATGAATTAATTCCTTTGCTTTGCTTGCGTGGCTTTTGCTTTACCTATTAAACTGCCTTTATCTCAACCCACGAGACTTCCCATTTTTACTCTTCTGATTCTCTCCCCCATTCCACCATGGGGGAGTGAGCAGGTGGCTGGTGGAGCTCAGGTGCCGGCTGGGGTTAAACCACTGCTGCACTGAATCCCTGATCAGAGAAGCAAATTATGACATATATAGGAATATCTCATCTGTCACTTATCTACAGATATAAAGATCCTAGTACAACATATGGATCATAACTACCCTTAATAATTACCTATTAATTAGACAAATGTAACAGAAGATTTCAACATCGAAAATGTGCAGATGGCACTGTAAATATGTATATAGTTTATAGTCAATATATTCTTTTGTGGGAATTCAGTAATACCCTGTTCTGTATATTTTTGGCTCTTGATTCAAAAGCTCATGTAAGACAGAAACAGCATATCTTTCAAATGCTTTTTATAGTAGTTTTGATGCATTCTAGAAACAATGAAAGGCATGAAGGGTGACTTTAAAGCTATTGTTAATTCCGAATTATAACTTATGTCTGGCAAGTAAATCAGGTCTCATTAAAAGGCAGATTACAAATGTTTAGCCACAGTGCCCTCTAGCTGTCTTAATTCTGATTTTATATTTCAATATAGTTTTCCATACACAGAAGCAAAAATTATCACAATGACCCACCTATGCCACCCCCAAAATAGCATTTCTCTAACAAACAAAATGTATTTGTATTAACTGAATTTACCCACCTGCAAAGCAGAGATCAGGAAACTAATCTGAAGCAAATAAAAACTGAATCAACATTTTTATTAGAAACTAAAAAGCCTCAACAGAAAGAATGGGTTTCTCTGTTTTACTATTTTTTAATTTGTGTGCAATCTACACTGTCTGTTTTGAATCGGAAAGCACCAGTAAACAGTGGCAGATCTGGGCTGACCAGAAAAGGTAGGCTTTTGGATAAAACGTGAAGTCCAGACTCTCATCTTGCATGACACCACTCAGTTGCAAACAGATACAAGCAGTTTATCATGTATTGTCTTAATCCAATCCATTTAGGGAAGTGCTCAGTCACTTTTCAAAGTCTGTGTCTTTCAGGAACACTGTCTGTTGGACATTTGCTTTTCTCTTACTCTTTCTTTCTCTTGAAACCTAGATTTTGCAGGTTTAAGACCTCTTAATCCATAGCCTACAAAAGCCTTGGTGTGTTACCTAAATGTTCTTTCACAACTGCATTCTCTGTAACAAGATGCACTTAGTTCCTTTGTTAACCTTTAGTGGACAAGATGTCTTATACACAAGGAGGTTTTTAACCACAGTCACTTTTGTTTCTAAAAACCACTGGACGACTGCAGATCTTTACAAAATAAAGATCAGTTTAAACTATTCTGTAATGAACTATCTTCAGCAGTGTGCCCTTACTCCTTCTGTAAACCTGAAGTCTGACCAGTGCTTTGGATGAGGCAAAGTCCCTTCCCCGTCATTCCATTCCCAGCCCAGTCTTCCTCTAACATGTGACAGCGGATGGCCTCTCTTCACAGCATGCATCGTGCTTTCAAATTCACTCAGTCCCTTCACAAATAAACCCACAGCTGAGAAAACTCAAACCTTTGCCTCCAAATTGGGGTCTGTTTATAATCCCCCACCTTTTGGGAAAAGTCAGTGGGTAAGAGACATTCACAGCTTCTTCACCGGTTCCACAGATATATATGTTCAACTAAATGTCAAGTTTCCATTAGCAAAAAAGATACTCACTTTATAATGATAGAAAGGGTAATGAAAATAAAGGTTAAAAGGAAGAACTGAACAGAGAAGTCAAAATGTTAACAAGGTATAATTTGTGTTTTCATGCAAATATAGACTAGCATTACATATAAATAATATAGTAATATAAAATATATTAAACAATATAAATTAGTGTGAAACTATACTGATGTTAAACCAGCAAAGGGGCTTTGATCTGGAAAGGAAGCCTGTACTATTAAAGTTAACAGTAAAACCCTGAATAACCCTGCCAACGACACAATTTTGCCTGTCAGTGACACAAGACGTTTCATGAATATGGGCCAACTGCCTGAAGTCTGAGCATGACTCTCATAATTCTTTTGTCTCAAGAAACTTTCTTTGGGAAGTGGCATACATGCAGTATAAACACCCTGCTGGCCACCCTAAGCCACGCTCTATCAAGATATGCAGGACTGCTGCCAGCATCACTTACTTCCTCAATCCCCTTCTGATAAAAAGTGGGATTTCCTGCGCACCGTGGAGAACAAGGATTTCTACTGAGGCACTATTTGCTTTGTCTTGGTCCTATGGTATTCTGCGACTGTTTGCAGCTCCTGCATAGGGTCAGAAGGATGATGTGCTGGCAAGGGTACCCAAGCCCCTAAATTAAAAAATAAATATATATATACTCCTTTTAGTCTATTATTCGATTCTATAATTTGCATATTTTTTGAATTTTACTTCCAGGACTTCTTCTTTTCCTCGTTGTTAGGGTCATTTTAAGACACAAATTTTGATCAGTAGAAGCACTCCTGATTTATTATGGTATTCGAGACACTCAGGCAGTTCA
Source organism: Eurypyga helias (assembly GCF_000690775.1). Taxonomy (NCBI): domain Eukaryota; kingdom Metazoa; phylum Chordata; class Aves; order Eurypygiformes; family Eurypygidae; genus Eurypyga; species Eurypyga helias. The sequence goes on from NW_010226314.1 coordinate 120,004, forward strand.
CAGATCAGTCTGTAACTTCTAGAATAGAATCTAGCTGGAAGGTAGCAACAGGCTGGTTCAAATGCCATGGCGTCTGCTTGAAAATGAACCACCGCTGATCTCAAGCCTCCCACTGGGACTTATGGACCTCCAACCAGATAGTTAGACATTCCCAAGGCATCCCCAAGAGACATGAATTCTCTCTGTTCCCCAACCACTCCGTTCTTTGAAGCAGTAAACATTCACTGAGAGGAAAGGTGGAATTGGAAAACCTAGGTTAAGAATTGCAGAGGTCCTAGCAGCATTTTAAATTTTCTGTCCCAGCCTACTGCATTTTTTAATGTATAAATCCTGAGCATAAGTTTATAGTAAACAAAAAATAAATTTATTTATTTACAGCCATTTTCCCTCTGTTCTCATGTTAAAATCAGAAGCAGCTGGAACTAGTAATACCAGATGGGCACATTCAATCCCATGCAATGTTCATCGCTACAGAATTCAAGCAATACCTCTGACACTGTGTGCACTCTGCTTATTTAATGCCTGCGAATGACTTCATTTATGCAGCTGCAGCATAAGGCAAAGCAGAACGGGAACAACCTGAATCTTAATATCAAGGTGTGGAAATATCCTGGGGTATGGCCTGTCTCCTGGACACAGGATGCTTTCAGCAGTAGTTCAAATACAAGGTTTTCCTCCTCAACCCTGCCAGTATGAGAACTCAGTATTTACTCTCCATTTCTTGGACAAGGCAGACAACTCTTACTTGGGGAAAAAAAAAGGAAAAAAAAAAAAACCAAAACAAAAAAAACCCCACCCAACACCACCAAAATCCAACACCAAACCCTAAAATATCTAAAAATATGGATGTTCTAAGTCACAAGAACTGATCATAGGTGGATTGGTTGTGGTGGTGTTATGCTCTAGCTTACTAAATTTTGGGTTCGACTTACTGGCTAGGACTTTTACTGTATTTTTTCCATCCTAACTTAGATTCACCTTTTTGTATGCCTATATGAAAACCACTTCAGCATGGAATGCTTCTAGTGGGTCAATTTTGTGAGAAAGCCATTTTTAATTTTCAACAATATAACTGAAAAAGACAAAAAGATGCCTTTGTGACCTCAAGCGCTGCATCTTGCTACACATGACCAGAGACTTAAGAGGAATATTTTCAGCCCTGGAAACTTCCAGGCTTTTGTGACACATGTTTCTGAAGTCTACAATGTCTAAGGTTTCTTTTTTTCTCTCCCCTAGCCAGTCTTGAGGGCCTCAATACTGAGCCCAAAAAGCAAGTGACTAATAGCTGGTGTCACAAACCCAAAACTGCAGGTTTCTGCCACTGCTGCCACACTGCCCGGGAGTGGATCTGCTGTACAGGGAGGCATCAGGGAGTTCACACAGTACTGGCCTTCGTTCCTCTAAAACATGAACAAAAGCTCTTTGCAAGTTTCCCCACTGTGCTTCATATAGAGCAGCATGTCATCCTCCTGTAACTTCAGACAGCTAAGTCTAAAGGAATATTCCCTTTCTTAGCCTTACAAGCATTTTAAGCCCCAAAAAAGGTTCTTTTGATTCTATTACCATTTATTCATCACTGGAGAACTAATTGCAGGTGTCAAACGTTGCAGTTACCTAGTATCAATTTATGTTCTCAGTTACCATTATGTGTTAGACAGACTGGAGGTATTACAATGGGTCACCTGAAAGAAGCAGAACCTATTGTGTATCTTTACTTTTCAGAGCATGTGTCACTGAAAGCCATTTTATCACAATTCTTTTTATGGGTTGCTTCCATTTAGATAGGTTCTAACAGTGTCATTTTCAATGTTTCATTATCACTTTTACAGCCAAGGGTGCTCTCCATCACAGTCATGCTCATTCTTTTACAGTAAAAACGTCTCTAAAAATAAATTCCCAACCTACACCTTCCTAGGTGATTGTAAGAGGCAAAATATTTCCAACTGATCTGCACAGCACTCAAGAATTTTCTGTAGGAAATCTTTGCATGGAAAATTTTTGCATTGGAAAATGTTGGTATCCCCTAACTTACATTAATCTTTTTGCACGCATATATGAATACCACTTTGGCATGCAATTTTGGAAATTTGTGCTTAGCTATTTTCAAGCTCATTCATTCCTGATTTTTTTCAGAAATAGCCATATATCACTAAAATTCCTCTGTCTCTACATATACCTAGGTACTGATTCACAAACAAACATAACCAAGACACTCTAAAATATACTGTCCGTTCCTCCTTTCATAGAACATCCCTAGAGTGTGGACAAGGTAAATATCTCAGTGGATCTAATTGTACTTTTGTCTGAATAATACTGAAAATTTCACGATAATCATAATCATAGAATCATAGAATCACTGAATTGTTGGGGTTGGAAGGGACCTTAAAGACCATCTAGTTCCACCCCCCCTGCCATGGGCAGGGACACCTTCCACTAGACCAGGTTGCTCAAAGCCTCATCCAGCCTGGCCTTGAACACATCCAGGGATGGGGCATCCACAGCTTCTCTGGGCAACTTGTTCCAGTGCCTCACCACCCTCTCTGGGAAGAATTTTTTCCTGACATCTAATCTAAACCTCCCTGTTTTCAATTTGTACCCATTACCCCTTGTCCTATCACTACAGGCTCTTGTAAAAAGTCCTCTCCCAGCACCCTTGTAGGCCCCTTCAGGTACTGGAAAGCTGCAATGAGGTCTCCTCGGAGCCTCCTCTAATGTTAACTAATAATAGTTAACATTAAATTTAATTAAACAATGGTAATGGAGAAAGCTGTGGGTACTTTCATTATAAAAAGTTTTCTTTAATGTAGACTTTTTTTCTGCTGTCTGGTACAGCCATAACTACTTACTTGTACACTATTCAAAATTATCTTTGAATACTTTGAAGAATTTTGGACTTACAGCTAAATTTTCATAGCAAGCATTCAATAATTTATTAAAAATAATAACTACATCAATTTGCTGTAACTGGTGTTTTGGCTACTTTTTCAAGCATGAAGTTCTTTTGGGTACCGAAAATACATAATGCACAGTTTTGGCACAAATAGAAAAAAATTTTTTAAATTATAGTATTTTCTCAAAACTTTGCATACTACTGCTGCAGAGCAAATAAAAACATTCACTTCAAAACCTGTAGATGAGGGCAAAAGGCTTAAAATGCATTTCTGGGAAGGAGGATGAAGAAATTCTAAGACACTATTTGTTGTTTACCAGTAAAAGAAAGTAGGGTGTGCAGCTATGACCAAGCAAAAATCCTGGATCATCCAGTGGGTATTCTGACTAAAGAACTCAAGTTTTGGCATGAAGAGCCACAGAGAGAAGGAACAATATCTGAATAATGAACCAAAAAAAAAAAATTAGATAAAGAAAGAAAGCCTTTAACCTCCTCAGTATTTCTTGTGGACTACATCTCCTTTATCAAATCTTGAAAATTTCTCCTCCCTCCACATATATTGTTTTTTCCTGCTCAAGAGATAGAGATGAAGGTTTCTCCACATTATGAGCATTGTTTAAAGAAGACTAAAGATTCAAGTTCAAGTCCATACTAAATATACTGCTAGTTTCATTTTAGACTAACTCAGGTAAGTATCAATTAAAATAATGCAAGTAACAGGAATGAGATGTGCTATTTCTCTACCATCTTAATTTGTGCCCTTTGTTATCTGGTAAACTGAATACTTCCAGTGTCTCCATGACATCCAAGGAGACCAAGAGGTTTCTATCAAACAAGCAGATTTCAAATATTTTTCTTTAACTGAAATATAACGTGTTTTTTTCTACAAAAACTATTCACAGTTTCCATTTCCAAAATGTTAAAACTCTCTAGTTTGAGTAAAAAGTAATAGAATTTTTATTAGAAAATGCAAAATTTGTAGATTAGAAAAAAGTGGTCATTTTTTAAACCAAATGAAACATTTTAAAGTTTGCATGTACAAGCATATCTCTTAGTGTGCTGATTTGTAGAGGTATGAACATATTCATGAACAGGTGTCACCCACCAGCCAAATACCCTGTTTTAAAAAAACACAGTAATCCTGCAGATTAATCACTGAAGCACAGTTTTATTTACATCACACTTATGGATTTACTATAAACAAGCCTAGAACACATGCAAATGCTGAAAAATGCAGGTTAATATTTTTTAATTGAGCAACTTATTTTTGTAAAATCTGTACTTTTAGGGAGATTGATGGTTATAACATCAGATAAAGCAATGGGGAGACATGTATTATCACTTGCTAAACTCAGACATTTCTATAAAAAAATCCTAGGCACTGATTTTTTAAGATGACAACAAAATGTGTTTTAGAAATGCATGTACTTTTCAGGGGGGACTGCAATCATGAATGCTTAAATAAACTCAAGTCATATTTTCTCTGAAAGTAAACCTAGTCTTTCATTTTCTTCCATTTTCTCTTTTCTAAGCAATGAAGAAAACAGAAAATTTAGATTGCCCTTTCTAGCAAAAGTAGTTTAACCACCAGCATTAGAGCCGTAACCTGGCACGGACTCAGGTGCTCAATTCCATTCACACAAGTAGTCACAGTCAAATGTGAGGCATTATACACACCCAGAGCCATCAGAAGGGCACTATAGGAGACTATTATCCCAGGTGTTATCCTGTGGGAGCTGAAAGCACGACATGGGCCAAATTTGTCTGAGTCATATCAGCTGCTGCTATTGCTGCTGCTGCCAGAGGAAAGCGAGTGCCTACAAAATTTCTTCTTGCACTTTCCAGCTCTTTCTCTTCTCTGCCATGGCTTTCATGTTCAGCACTCCCAAACACAACTGCACCCTCCACTCCAGCAGCCTATCAAGGCTGGGGAATAGGCTGCCTACCCATCTGCTGCTACCACCTACCTCAATACTGGCAGAGATGCCAGGGACAGGTGGGCTCTCTGCTCCCCAGTTCTATTCGGATGATAAAAAAGGAGGCTGCAGCAGCAGTACCTAGAGCAAGCAAATGTCTCGCTGGTGTGGCAGATGTGCTGCATGTTTTTCCATTCCAGGTACTTGGTATCTTCAGGGTTTTCAGCCAAAACGAAGAAGGATGAAAAGTGCCAGCAAGCATTCTTCTTCTTTAAAAAATTGGGGTTTTTATGGAAGTACTCATTATTAAATTCCTATTAATAAAATTTTATTTGTGTTTATCTGAATGTCTTCCTGTAAGCCAAAAGGAAATGAGGGAGACAACAACCAACCAGCTCCTCAGCTCGTGGAAACTGGCAGTAGTTCCCCTCAGACTGCCCTGCAGAAGATACAGCCTGACCCCAGTTTCATCCCTGGTAAAGGAAAAACTTCTTAGTAGTCCAGATTACCACTTTACAGATTTCCTAGTTTATGGTGAGAAAAGGTGACCTGAGGACCTGAATTCCCACACAAGAAGACACTACACTTTACCTACGTCATCCTGACTGGCCTAAATCCTAACAGGCCTCAGGACGTGCCTTCAGACTTCCAGCCTCCTATATCACAATTAGCCATAGACATATCGCCCCACATTATGACCTGCAAACACGGGGTAACCCACAAACTTTAGCCTAGGTTATTTTTCCTGAGCTATTTTGGAACTCAACAATCTGGGTTGAAGCAAAGCATTTTTCGTTCTTCAGCAGATTCAACTCGTGTGTCATCGGCAAAGAAAACAAGACATGTAGGCAGCAGCAATGCCATGGTTCCTGAACTGGCATGAGGGCTGACAGAGCAGAGTGCCAGAGTGACAGCGTCATAGTGTGATTAAGGAAAAACACCCTCAGTGTCTACAGGTCAATTCCATCTAGAGTGGTATGAAATTTAAAAAAAAAGTAATGTTGTAGCCATTACCTGTGCCTTCAAAAAAGAAAAAAGATGTCAGTGAGTGCCCACGGGATGGACAGAGGAAAAAAAATGCCATGTTATTTTATTGGTGATGTGACCAAAAACACTTCAAAAATGGCCAACTCTACTATACCATCAAAAAATGAACAAGTTTCTTTGTGAACTCTCTTACACACAGATTCATATTAATAAAAGCATACTAATTCATATTTTGAATATTATAAACTGTGGATTTTTTTTTCATTTTAAACATATTAAGAAAGAAAAGAAGAAAAGCAAATACAAAATATGTTAACAGCACCATAAATTAACTTTTGCATAAGGTTTAACTACACTGCATCTTGATCAATTTACCTAGTCAGTTATCCCTAGCACTGGAAAGGATACTTATTTGCAAGGAGGAAAGGGGAATCACTCTATACAGCCCTAAGACATTCCCAAAGTCACATCAGTGTCACCATGGCAACACAACAGGACATCTGTGTCACAGCCACAGGGCTACTTACTTGCTCCAGGGCTACTTCTCCAACCCAGGCCTTGAGCATGACCCCTCTGGTGCTGGACATGCCTGTGTCTCTCTTATGCTTTTCCCACTGTAGCCTCCAGCGCCCTTTGTATTTGCTGTCCTTAGCTAACAGGTCTGGCTGTTTTCAGCACTTACAGTTCTTCCCTCTGGCATCTCTGACCGGTGATAACATTCTTAAAACCAGTCATTAATTTTAGCAAGAGCAAGAAAGCTCTTAGAGGTAGGGGATTTTACAACAGTGCTACAACTATAGTTCTTACTTACACACAACTACTTTGGAGCAATTAATGCAGTACACGACAAGTACCTAACTCCCAGAGTCCTCTGCCTACATCTTGACAAAGAACTCCTTCAAGAACTGATTTGTGTCACTTCAATCTCTTTGGTTTGGCCTTTGCTCCTAAGCTACCTAAAAGGGTTTACAGGAAAATGGTTTGGCTTGAATAATATTTTTTTTTCAGTCTGGTCTTCTCCACAAACTCCTATATATTTCAGTCATTCCATCAAAATTATTAACATTGGTCTCAAACTGATCAACCTGTATTATGGATACTTCACGGTAACAGAGCTCCAACCGTGCCACAGCTTTTTTGGCAGCCTTTGATGCTTCTTAACCACAAGGTACTCCTGAGGTGTCTGTATGGATAAGGGAGCTCTTTGGTATCCTGTCTAAATCCACCCACCCTGGGATCTATGATGATTCTATGCTGGTTGATCTGTGACGTGGAAGACCTAATTTGCCCTCTGTCTGCACAGTCTGGTTTGGGGAATAAATTTCTTAGCCTTTAAAGGGTTCGGGTTTTCAGAATCATCATCTTTTAGTTAAATCCAGACTAGCAATTTACCTTGCTTTGTCATTTCCTGTCTTAGAAGAAAGAAAAGCTTGCTAAAGCCTACTTTACAGAAGACAGAAGCAATATGGCAGATTTAGGACAAGTAACCAAGAGGCACTTTTTCACCAGGTGATATGACTGAGAGTAAGTTTAGGTATAAAGGCTGAAACACCTTGAACTAGCTTGGAAATTTCCAGTGAACTTTAATTTTCAAGTACTAATGCTGGCTCAAGAGACTTTTCAATCCCAGTGACTTGGAAATCATGGTTTGTTTTGCTGATGTAATCTCAACACCTGTGCCTTAGGATCCCAGCTAGGATGACAATCTGCAATAAAAAGCCTCACTTGAAAACCACTTAAAGACTGCAGCCTTCTGCATTCTTGGAGCAGTATTTAAATCTGTAATTCTTTCAACTGTATTAAACTTCCTGCCCTCTATATACATTACACAGTGTAAGTCTGTCACAGCCTATGCTGTTTAGAACCTATATGCATTCTAAGGGAGTTTTCCACATACTGTTTGGGAAAGACTCATGATGGCCTCAAAGGATTAGTCTCTGAGAATGGCATAGAGGGCTTATGGATTTGAAACCTTTCCCTACAGCAGTTCACAAAACATGAACACAATTACTTTTGCCAACTGAGTAGGGACAAATATTCAGCCCTTTTTTCTAGCAGAGAGCTTGAACAAAACCAAACCAAAACCAAAACAAAAAAAAAACCCAGCAACAATTTAGGATTTGCCTTATGGCATGACTATGGTATAAATACATTACTAAACCAGATATATACGAAGGATATATCGATGTAAAGCTCATTACATATGGCTGGTAGACACCGCTATGAAGGTGGTCTGGAGGGCTAGTACAGATCCACTGTGGACCTTGCAGTTCTGTAGAACAGTGGTTAGGAAAACACAATCTTGTTTGTTCCTAAAACATGATCTAAAAATTATGTTAATGATGACTAATCCTTGACTCATTGAAAAGCAATCAAACAAACTAAACCACAGAATCCTGAATGAGATGTGGTATAAAGTCTTTAGCAAACATACACTTCCAGTGACACAATAATCTGTATGTAGCTGCAACTGGGGGAGAATGAAAAGGAACAGTAACTAATTTGGATAATGGTAAATTATTTAATAGAAAGCTATTATTGTGGCTTTAAAAAGTGTATCTAGCTGTTTCCTTTTTTCAGCTTGTTAAACAAAATGCAAATCCTCTTTATATGCCTTTGTCAACTGCAGATTGTGATTGTTTGTAGTTGGACACTTAAACAGAGTCCTCTTCAAAATGAACCTTAATTAAAATTAATTAAAGGAATAATTCTATTCCTAAGGAATTTCTATTATTCATGTAAACTGCATTGTAATTTCACACTACTTCTGTGAAAGGAGCAATAAGAGAAGACAGAAGTACACCAAGAAGAGGCACTTTCTCCTAGTGCGTTGTAAGAATAACTGAAACTCTTTGACAGCACAGGTAACAAATTCACTTCAAATCCTCTCCTGACACATTCAGCACTCAAAGACGACAATCCCGGCAACTTGTATTATTGCTAAAGTAATGTGACAATTAGCATCAAAGGAGAAAATGGTTTGTGTCTACAGCTTAATGACACTTTACAATGTTGAATACTGATGCTCTTGAACATCCTTTGGTCAATTGAAAATCGCTTATCTAAGACAAGACGGCTGACATTTATAAGACAAGCAGTCACAACTCTGATTTTTGGATGTCATATGAAAAGTACATCACTGTGTTGTAATTTTAAATATCAAAGCATTATTTACTGACACAGGCTCCCAAAGGAGAGAATAGATTTCCTTTAGGGAATACATTCTCTGCTTAAAAGCAATATAATTGTAAAAACTTCAATACGGATCTAAGATTGTCTTGGTATGTTAAGGATACAAAAGTCACATACAAACAACAAAAAATGGGACAGTCTCTGGGCAGTTCAAGACCCATAATTCCTTTAAAGAAAGACACGATAAATTAAGGACTGTGAATTTCCTTGTGGCACAGAAAAATACAGAGAAAAAGTTTGACAGAAAGGATCCCTATATACTTCCACCGTTTTCTACCGTTAAAATGTGCCCTTTGCTGCCACCACGTGGGCCTTGCATCAGTGCACTAGGAATGAACACCAGCAATATTTTTCCATCCCTCTGCAATCCTCTTCTTTCCCATTTGATTAAAAAAAATCCAAAAAGGTTTCCTCCTTTCATTTATGTTTCAAATGCAGCCTTAAATAAATAAGCTCTGTTCCTTATCTGTTAGGTGTTACACAGCTCAAAATAACCACTGAAGTTCAAGAATCTAATTAGTTAACAAATAAACACACAAGTCCCTGACTTTTTAAAAGAGTACACAATGATCCTTTGATAAAAAGACATGCAGCACCTGCACTTCACCCTACCTGTTCAGACACCACACAATTAATCTTTGTTCCAAGAGTTCACAGGGTCAGGAGCTAGATGGGACTTCAAGCAGTGGCCAAAGTTACTTGATAGCTCTTGGGTCAGTATATTAGAGTATGTAAAGCCTGAAACGGATGTATATAGGTAATGTTTATGATTAAAATGGATTGTGCTCTGATATAAGATGGCTCCAGCCTGCTGGGCAGGTGACATGGGCATTACAGAATACATGCCCTTGATCTGAAAAGTGTTGAGAAGTGTGACAACTTCAGGCCCTGGACACAACACAGACACGTTTTTAACTGTGAAACCTTCCATCCACACCTGCACAGCACATTCGTACTGAGCACATTTACAAGGACCTTTAGTATGCAGATAAACACCTCTCTTCCTGTGAAGCCAGGCTGGAACTGCACACCAGCACGCCTTGTAGCATGCAGGATGCCATTGGTAATGGGGACATACGGTGCTGAAACATGGAGGAGGTCGCAGCGATGCTCATCAGTCCTTCAGCAGTGGCTGTGGGCATGTGCAGGAAGAGGACACTGGACACGTCTACAGGTTTGGCCACTCTATCTCACAAGAGATAATAAAAGGTCGATGAGGGAACTACTCTCAACTGCTTTCGGGTTTTTGACTGAGAGAGATCTGCATGTGCTTTGACACTGGCACATTACAACCCTTAATGTTTAATGAAATCCAGATCTACTCTTTTCAAAACAAGCTCCAAAATAGCAATCAGAAATGGTCAAATGTAGGAGACAAAGTGCAGGACGAGTACGCCACAGTCCACAGGACTGCCTCAAGACAAGCCTTCCCGGCATCCTCTGCAAGAGGGCAGAAAATATGAGTGTGCCCACTAAAACGATACCAAAGCTGCTAGACAGTTGACTTATTTACCCAAGATTTAAATATCATTTACAAGCAGCTAGGAGAGGTCTTCAGATGAGAAAGCACCATGGAGCTTTGCACCTAACTGGATCTGCATGCTGTGAATTGGAAATCACTAGAAAGGCTCAATAGCTCGGTACTGCTCTGGTTTCCCTCAAGCAGCAGAAAAAGGATGCCTCTGACAAGGTTTGTCTTTTTATTTTTAAGCCACTCAGTACTGTAAAACATTATCATAAAATTCTGTTATTCTCACACTGTCCTTGTTCCCACTCATTACACCAACTCCCATTTGTAAAATGTTTTAAGGAAGTCTTCAAGGTAGGCAGCGATGCTGACCCTGGCTTTCTAGGATTTCCCTCTGCAAAACAATTTGCTTGTTTAACCCTCCGAGGATTACTTCAGCATGCTGGGCTCTGAGCTTCTTTCACATATACCAGGTTTGGGTTTGCTACAAATGTTCAACAGCACTCCTGCTTTATTAAATTTTACTCATTCTAACAGAAACCTTGGCCTTGGCCAATGTTACTGTCCTTGGCCAATAACTGACTGCATGATATTAACAGTGTCTAGCACAAGGCAATATAAGCACCTAAAGGACCTAATTCACGTTGCCAATGATCTCCTGGTAGGGACTGTGGGAACAAGACCACACTGTTCAGAACTGGGATGGGGAGACACCAGGCACAACCAGTGGCACCTTATATTCCCAGAAGGCTTGTGCAGTAACCTCCCTGGACAGACACATAGACAGATGGCCAAATGGGCACACTGCAGAGGCCTGGACCCCAGGGTGCATTTGTAGCCCTAACTGTGTGACTGGGTGGAGCCACTGTTCATCACATCTCCTGATCACACCCCTCAGCCTCACTCAGTGATGCAATGCTCTGGTTCGGCTTCTAACCAAAATGTTTCCCCTTTTTCCGATCACAGGTCAAAGAAAATGTTATGATGAAGTGACAGGAGTTGATAGCCACTTCTGCAGAATGGAAACCAGCAAAGCAGAAGCTGAGTACCACAAGAGACCAGCCACTTATCATCATCTTTATAACCATAGCAAAAAACTTCTATTAGCTATATGCAGGCCTGTATTGATGGAAATAGTGCTGAGTATGAATTAAGACCTCCAAACAGGCTCGCACAGCTGTTGTAAGATGGATAAAGGAAGGAGACATTTTTTTTAGCTATGTGAGGGCAAAGAATAGTGTGGAGTAGGCAAAGTGACAGTGCCAGATTTGACACAGAAGGCCATTTTAGATGGTAGCTAGCCTCTTCCCGAGTCTGGCCAGGCTCACTGTGCAGAGGACCATGGCGTACATGTGTGATTAATCACTGTGCACAAGCGTGATGGACCGCAACATGACAGAGATTGTACATCTGCTTGTGTGCACAGAACCACCACAAGACTTAGAGCATGATCAGCAGATCCACTGGCGAATGTACATCACATAGCGTCATACCAGAGTCCCTCTCGCAATGTACCATAGCACTGACTAACGTAGACACACACCCATTGAGAAGATGTAAATGGTAGTGGCCTTCTCTCTCCATCAAAAACTTAAAATTCTGGATTGGTGAGGAAATTCAATTACCTTATTCCCACTGGCATCACACAAGATAGTATTTTTTCTGTTCCTCTACAACTGTTTTTACTGTTCCCCAAGTATGAAAACTAATATAGCATAAATCTTCTCTCCTCATTTGAGCACAAAGCACTACTTAGGACTACTTTAACTTTGCAGGAACAGCTTTGTGTGCCTTATTCTTGCTGCAGCCTCGCCTTGTCCTGACTCATCCGGCTACACTACTCAGGTCTCTAAACATAAACCTGAATAATGGCTGAACCTTTCCTACTTCTGGATCATTTTCACATTTATCCTCTCTATGCCACATCTTTCTTGCAGAGAAGGGCCAGTCAAACACCTTGTTCCTGAAGCCTGTGCATCAACCCTGCTGGGCCTGCAGACGGTTACACAGATTTGGCCTGATGTAGGCCCTGTGCCCAGCTTAGCTGCTGCTTACTGTTTTCAGGGATGAGAAGCTGTACGAAATAATAGCTGCAGACCTGCAGAGCTGTTCTCCAACAGCTTTTCAGACATGTTTCCTCACCAGATGTTCAGCTCTGACTACAAGAACAATGACCTAATGTACAGTGGGTCAAAGCCATAAACTGTGAAGTCCCCAAAAGGAAATGTCACTGAAAAAAGAAGAGGGATGGAAAATTTAAAAGAATACGTTCCAATCTGTCACAAAATTTTCAGTTCAAATAGTCACACTTTCACCCAGCAAACAGCTCTATAACATATATTCAAATACCAGCAATTGTTCAGCTTTTGCTCTTCCCAGCAAACTACAGTCTGTACCACTACACTTTTTTAAGGGTTTTCACACTTTTTAGGTTTGCTACAGTAAGACACATGTGAAGTGTCTTTAAAATACTTTAAAAAAAAATCTTGACAACTGTAAAATAGATCTTAGAGAGGGTAAAATGACAGAACTTTAAAGCACTCCTGGCCCAAGTTTCTCGAGCCCTCAACAGGATATTCCTTCTGCTGCGACCATCCATGCTGTCATGCAGATGCAAGATGTGCGATTCTCCTACTTGTGGCACACAAAGGAATTTTCATTGATGAGACCAAACTTCTGACATAAAGAAACTTGTCAGACTCCATCTCCTGCCAGCACACAGGGCAAGCCGAATCAGAGACAGGGCAAGAAGCAAACACATGCAAAAAAAATAGAATTCTTTTCACTCAGTCTTGTAGACAGTAATTGTAAGCCTTTCACAGCCCTTGTATTGGAAAGATGTGTATTCTGGATGCTTGTGTTTCATAGGAGGCCACAGGTACAAAGGTCAGTTTGTCTCTACCAAGACGGTAACCTCCATGCATGCAGACTCTGACCTTTATGCTGGAAGCCAGGCTCTGTGATGTCAGCCCTTTCAGTAAGGCACAGTGGCAAAAGGCATAGACAGAGGTGTTCTTTTGCACAGAAGTACAAACTATAAAGCAAATAGCTTTCGCAAGGATTACATTTACTCACGTAAAAATAATCCACTCCTTGAAATACTTATTTTGGCAACATGAATTAGTTGGCATTGATGATGTTTGTTGTAAAAACATTCTTTTCAAAAGTATTACACATCGTTCTACCTCAACTTTGACAGGACTGATCCCAGGGCTCTGGTTGGCTGATGGTTTACATTGTGTAGTTTGAGACTGAAGCTGCCTGTTCCGTATCTGCTTGCTGGAACGAACAACCAAAATGGCTGTAAACAAGCCTTCAGTCCACTTCAAAAAAGGCAGTGTGATTCCTTGAGCACAGCATGGGCAACTTCCCAAAACAACTGCAATAAATCTAGGACTAGGGCATAAGCTCGAGGAAAGAATAGGCTTCATCACAAAGAAAGCAAGAAGGCAGATTGACTGACACCAGCTTTTTTAGCACTAGGCTATGCCTATTTCCATGAACGTGGATGCTGATTGCCACACAATCTTTCCAGTGCAGCTAGTGGCAGCTTGTTTTGTAATAGATATGGGTAGCAG
>NW_010226314.1:134045-155925 GCF_000690775.1 Eurypyga helias
CTCTGATTTCCAGATATGAGTCAGCTTTCAAAATCATTAATGCTTTGTCTAACAACTACAGTTTATGGAGCATTAGAAATACCAAATATAGCTCTTAAAGTTCATGCAAGTCACAGCATGACTATGTAAATAGGGAAGCCAGAAACCTACAATGCTCCCACCCTCTTCATTTCAGGGATCATTATTCTGCCTCTTATTGGGCACTTATTTATATTTACCACATCATTACTGTGATAATTTTCTAAAACACTCAGTGATTCTGCTGCTTTACCTTCCTTGCTCGAATCAATACATTCAGTCTTCAGTCATAACCTCATGATTATTAGCCCAGCTGGTCAGCATTTACATACATTCAGTGACACCCAGTCTACCTCCTGCTCACCTTTTGGTTTATGTCACGTTGTTAACAGGACTTTATACACTGCTTATTTTTGTTGACACACTTAAAATCTGTTACACACCACACCAGGGCCCATTAAATAACTCTTCGTCAGACTTGTTGGTATGGCTCTCATATGCGTAGAATCATAGAATGGTTTGGGTTGGAAGGGACCTTAAATATTACCTAGTTCCAACCCCCTTGCCGTGAGCAGGGACACCTTCCACTAGATCAGGCTGTGCGTCCAACCTAGCCTTCAACACTTCCAGGGAGGGGGCATCCACAACTATTCTGCTAAGAAGACATCACTCAATTATTTGCACTGTTCTTCAGCTCATATATACACTGGGTTTCTTATTTTATGCTACAAGCTCTTCAGATGCTATCTTATCTTTCACAAACATGATTGTGGTTTTGTCCAATTAACTCATTTTGTATGTATTAGATAACTAATAATGTAGGTTTCCTCAGGAAAATCAACACATGAAAATGGTGTCAATTTTGAGATAACAGGAGAAAGCAAGCCTTCTTAAGCCAGAAAATTAATATAAGAAACTCCATTTAAAATAAATCCAGACATACTAAAAAGATACCATAACTTTGCCTTGTCAGAGCACCTTACGGGGAAAAAAAGATTTTAAAGAATATTTTTAACAAACTGGACCAGCAAATATTATTGTATATAAGCACAATAGCATTATACTACACATTTCATGTTTGTGTTTTGAGTGTGAGCTTCCTCAAGTTTGTATGTTTCAATTTCTTTTAACTCTGAATTCCTGAGTATGCACAATAGTAATGCTTATACTTTCAAACTACTCGGCCTTCGCTTCAGATCAAATGTGCTGAGCTACAATTTTGTATTAAACAAAAAAAAGAAAGGATATATTATTCATTAGTACCTCATGCAATAGTTGCTATCATTAGTCTAGGACCCCGTTTTTTATAACTGATATTTTAATCCTCTTAGCTAATTAACCAATTAAATTACTATTCTACCTAAATTCAGAGAGCAGAGGAATAAAATAAGATAGTGAATACTACTAGTATGTTTACATTTTGGTAAGCTCTTGTTCACTGTAAAGCAACATAATATGAAATTTCCAGTAGAATATATTCTGAAGCAAAAAAGACAGAAAGAAACTCTGTAACTCACCTCATATTCCCTGCCATGATGAGGAAAAGATTATAAATGTGAGAAAAAATGAAGAGGAAGAGGATGGTACTGAAGAACATTGTCATCCAAGATCCGTGGTCCTCTCGAAACATTTTCAGACGGAGCAACTGACCTGTGGTATGAGTATTATCAGAAAGCATGTTTTAGTCAGTCTGTAAATACACGTTTACATGACTAAAAGAAAACTAAAAAAAACCCAGAGTACTAAACCGTATTTCTTCCTATAACAAAATATTCCACTGTGTGTGAGGAGGGCAGATTTAGTATCATGCAGCCAAAGTACCCTCTGTAGTTCACCATGAACAGATATTCCTACAAAATTACAAGATTGCTTCCCACAAACTGATGAAAAACTGGTTTGAGCTCTTAGAATTAGAATCAGTGAGGTAGAGGCCTGAAGGAGTCCACATCACATCTCTGGTACCTGATCAAAATGTGGCTGTGGTTTTACATAGGTTACATGTGACTGTACATGCTTGTTAAGCAGCTTTCGGTGTGTCCCTGTTTCAGCTACTAATATCTCTACCCAAGCTGCTGTCATGCTGGCACAGCAAGCTGAGCAGTCATTCACAAGTGAACAAGGGCGGGGAACTGACCATTCTAGAAAAACAGAAAATACACCTTTTTTTGTTTTTTTCTTTCATTGGAATCAGTTCCATCAACCCGCTGACCTTGAAGCTCAATGAACAGTAGTGCTTGGGAAGGATTCATGGACTGGAAGGGCAATTGCCTAAACGTCCCTGTTTTATAGAGCCTAATACTCCAAAACAAATGCCACAGCAGGGAAAATCTCATGGAATTAGTCTAGACTTCACAGCAAGAGCCACTTCTTGGTGGTATTTGAGCAATGTTTTGAGAAATAAGTCTATTTATAAATTCTGAAGTGTCATAAGTACCTCAGGATGTGTACCTCAGTCTCATTCAGCCCTCTCCTTTCCTAAAACAAATAGCCTCTATATTTGCTTCTGCAAGAATACCCTATCACCTTTTTGTCTTTCATCTCTAAACTCTTCAGACACACTGTTTATTCACTGTCTGGAGGTTTGTTTCTCCTGCACCTCTACAAGACTGGTACAGCCCCTCGAGCGGTTCTTACCAGAATTTCTAACGACGGCTTTGTTATTAAAGCTCAGCCTTACTAATTCTTCCCAATCTGGGTGAGTGTCATGCACCTCAATGCAATTGTTCATACTCTTCTTGACATCTTGACCTCCTTTTGTGTTCACATCTCTGTCCTCTACCAGCTCTCCTTTGTCTACTGATTTTAGCAGACAGTTTGGGTAGCTCATCATCCCTCATACTTGCACTCCCCTATGAATAACAGTATCATTGTTTTATCGTGGGTTACCATAGCTAATCTTTTTTTCCAGACAGAATTTTTCTTTTCTAAAACCAGGTGAATTTTTTAATGTGTTCTTCAATTGTTTGGGGTATGGAAAGCCTCACCGGTGCAAGAGATGGGAATTTGCTTTTGCAGGGCAGAGAGTGCCACAGCAGAAGCCTGGCAGGGTAAGGAAAGCAACTGATAGATAATTCAGGCAGTAAGGTGAAGGACAGCATCTAATGAGGAGATAGTGTAGTCAGGTACTAGAAGATGTCACAACAGGAAAAACAGAAGGAAGATGAGAAGCTGGACAGGAAGTACCAAGAGAGGTGATATAGCAGACTGAGAAGTGGAATGATCTGGGATGGAGGCAGTCTCTGAGAGCTGCTGTCGTACTACAAAATCTAGGGTAGAAACCTTGAGGGAACTGAGGTGCTAAACTGCCAGTATGGGTTGGTGAGGAGAAGGTTACAGTGACATTGGAAAGGGTTGGGAAATGTGACATCTTCATTAGGAAAACAGAGCTCTTGAATGGACCAGCATGGACTTGAGGGCATGAAGTCTTTGGTAATTGCAGGATGAAGAAATGGGCACTCGGCTGGAAGAAGGGAAACAGACCCTCTGATGCTCTGGTGAGGAGATGGGATTAGGCTGGGAGCAACAAAATACTCAGGAGAGTGGCTGGGGGAGCGGGGAACCTGTGGGATAAAAAGTCTAGTTTCAGCATGGATTATGGCTGGACAGATGCTGAAGTTACAACGTGGGGGAAATTAGTAAGAAATAGAAGGTGTTCATTCAGGGAATGAAACAGGAAGATCCCAGGAATGCTGTGTGCTGCTGAAGACTGAAGATGCACGATTGGGGCAGGAAGACTGGAGGACCTGGAGCAGACCTGGGCTAGGGGCTGAAGTGGCAGGTAGGATTTGAGCTCTGGAGTAAGCAAAGTCGGAAGATGGGAGTCACCTGACAGGGCTGGGATTTTGCAAGGATGTGGGAGGAACTGTGGGGCAGCAGAAGTGATAGGTAGGTAGGTGGGGTGAAGCAAGCTCTGTGATGGGGTGAGAGCATAGGTCCATGGTCCAGTCCAGTACTAGGGCAGCAGTAACAAGGATTCTGGCCACGAAGAAAGGGGAAGAAAGCGATGGTGCAAACACACACCTACATGCCCATGCCCCTGTATTCCTCTCTTTCACTGCTGGAAACAATGACAGCCCCAGGCCTGTCTAGACTGGGATGTGCAGTAAGTCTGTCTGTCCTTCCCTAAAAAGCAAGCAGAGGCTGCTATGGCAGTAGCAATTCATCCTGACTTACTGAGAGGAGGGGCTTACTGATAAAAGATATCTCCCTTGCAGTTTGACACCTGCTCTCTGAAAAGCTGCCATTGCATATGGAACATTACTGAAACCTTGGACTAGAAACAGTACTCGCAAAATAGTCGTGATTTTAGAAGGTCCAGAGTAATGGAGAGGAAAAGCACTGCTGGGAATCTAGACTTCTGTAAAATAAGTAATTCCAGCCTTTCTAAAACAGGTAAGAGAAAGATTTATTAAGAATTAATACCTGTATTTTCCAAAGTAATATGATTTTCCCTAAAATATATTTAGCTATTACACACCAATTAATACGTACACATACATATAAATTTCATAACTTTTTAAAGTACTTTTTCACAAATATTGTCTTTGGTAGGAATATTCTTACACTTTAACTACCCTACTATAGCTTATGTTTGCTATGTAGGACTTCATTAACTCTCAAGTAAGTATGTGAACATCGTTTTTTAATGAAAAAAAGAGTAGCTTAATCACAATACAGATTGAGTCATTAAGAAGAAAGGAATTGGATATTAGCACAATCTACTTAGCTAGCTGCATACAAATACTGCTGTATGTTACTTATTGCATAATACGCTAAATGCAGTTGAACCAAAATACGTGAAATGCTCCACTTAATATTCACATTGCATACCAGTTCAGTTGAACATAAAAAGGAAATATATGAGATTATTTACCTCACAGATAAGATGTTAAAGTAACAATTGCAAATAACACTTGATATTTTTATAACAAAACCTAGGACTCTGTAAAATGCTTTATTAATTTGTTAACTCGAACTAAAAGCATACGCTTTGAGAGCACGTGTAACAGAAAAATATTGGTGTATAGAATAGTCAGAAATGCAGAAAACCTATTTGGTAACTGGATTAGATTTGTACTAGGTTCAAATACAGCTGCAAACAAGAAAATAAAATTCTCAGAGTAATCCCAACAAAGAGAATAGTTCATGTAAAATCAGGACTTCTATAAAGAAAAACAAGCAAAAGGAGCAGGGGACAAAAGAGTAGATAAGGAATAAGATTACATAAAATAAACTGTTAACTCAGTTTAATTTTTTTTTTTTTTAATTCCTAACAAATTAATCACTTTTTATGAATTTGTTAAAAATGTCCAAAAAACCCCACAGGTATTACAGGGAAGAATATGGTTCCTAGGATATATTTACACATACAAAATCAGATACTTTCTAAAAAAACAAACATGCTAAACCTAATAGAACTTTGCAAATACAAGTCAAATGTCATATGCATATGATCTTTGCAGCGATGTATATGATATATGCAGTGATAAACTGTGAGCTACAATTACCTATATACACAAATCAAGAATCTTTGCAATGACACAACGTTTCTTAGCTCCAAAAGAAGTTTCCTTAATAAGTAATTCTTTACCGAAACAAGATATTCTATCTACTCCAAGTCTTTGGAGGCCACATCACAGGTACAAGTGGGACACGTGGAACTAGAGGCTTCAGCATTCAGGGCCTTGCAACAAATCAGGCAGTAAATCAGCTCATCAGCTGAAACCCTCTTACTTTCTATAATAGCGTGCAGATGCTGCTGGGGACAAAGAGAGAGGAGCTTGTAGATACTCATTTTTAGTCACATATCTAAGTTGTATTTCTTTCAGATCCAGGAGAAGAAACAACTCAATAAGCAGGTACAAAAACTGAGTCAATCAAACAGGTCACTTTTTTTTAAACTGAAACTTTTGTAGCATACACAGTCCATAAGATGGTTGGATTCATTAGACTGCTTCTTAATGGAGAAACATGAAATTCTTACCCATGAATTTAGCACAGTTTCTTGTCTTAATTATGGGTGATGGAGCCCATAAACTTCAATCTTTCCTGGGCATATGTGTAGTATTCTAATACAAGCCCTTCATCACACCAGAGGTATTCCTTTAGTTTTGGATGCCCCATCATGTGATTGCTACTTCTGTCCATTTAATGTTCATGGCCATCTCCATCAATGGCTCAAACTGTTCAGCTGAAAAATTAATCTCAATAAATTGGAAGTATTGTTTAGCCTTGAAAGCCCAATCCTCATTTCACCAAAGTCTGGCAAGTCTGTTATTAGCTCCAACACCATATGCAACCCCTCATCTGTCACAGTATAATGTCGTGGTGCTCGTTCTTCCACTGCCACATGTGTGTCAGCTGGGTTTGTTTAAGAATATGTGGACTTAAAAGTGAACTCAGCAATGTTCAGAAAAAGAAAGTTTTCTTAAACTACAGATGCAAAATTTTGGCCTTGAACTGTGAAGGTGATCTAGTCTCATTCTGTAGCTCAAGCCATCCTATCGGTGCCAAGACAGTAGACAGTTGTCTGATATGAAAAGCATGTCACGTATGACAATTATTACATGCACTGAAACTGGGTCCTAATTGTAGAAGAGCCTTCAAATTCCTCTGATGGAAGACCAGGAGTTCTTGTTACAGCACCAAGCTGGGGGCTGAACCCCTTATTTTATTCTCTTGCTTATTACGTTACCTCAGGAAAGTTTCTTTTTATCTCTGCACCCACTACCCTCTGTCCACCCTGTCCGTCACTCACACCAATTGCAAAGCCCTGTTTCAAGAATCTAGTCTTGGTTACGTCTCTAAGCTCTACTACAACACAAAGAATTAATAGGAGACAGCAAGAATATTTTAGAAATTCCAAATATGAATCCCAAAGTAGACACATGGGAAATGCCTATGCAAACATGGACATATTTTCTAACGACTTCCTCATCTCCAAATGCACCTTACCCCGCTGTGCAGCTCCAGCCCCCCAGCTACATAACTGACTTTATACAGCTCACCTCTAGGTGCTGTCCAGTGACTTGAAGGTGATGAAGGGAATAGGGGATTTATTAGTTCAGGTACCTAATTGTCCTAACGCAGGTACCGGTCTACGCATCCAGGTTTTATCCAGCCAACTTACAGCAAAGTGGAGCAGGTGGCACAGCTGCCTGCCTCCCTCCACTTAGACCTACCTTTTAGGTAGTCCTTTTCCAGGAGCCTGATGAGATCAGGAACCTGGCATTACAATTCCCTCATGCAGCTATTGCCATGCTGTTTGTAGCCAGTTTAGGGCTCGCTTATACTGCCAACACAACTTGGAACCAAGTGTTTAGTGCCTTCATTTGTAATTATTGAAAAGGAAGGCAGAGAGTTAGGAAATACAATTTAATTCAAATCACTCATGACCTCTAACCAAGATGACTTTAGGAACATACAACTTTCCTATACATATTCAAACCCCTTTTAATTGAACACCGTAAGTTTTCATTATCTGTATTGTATCTGTTAGAGTGGCTACATTTTGAAGAATTTACAGAGATATCTTATGAACTTCAGCTGAAGAAAAAAATACACAAAGTTTGACTTCACAAAGGCTATGGAGAAAAGTATGGAAAGAGTACAGCTACCCCAGGTTAAAGTACAGTGCTTCAGTACCAAACAAAATACATTTCAAGAGCAAACATTCCCCACCTGTGAAATACACTGGGAGTAGAACAGATGGCTTTCTATCCATATTCACTTTCTGGAAAGTCATTTGACTGCTTCTGTTGCTGAGCTTCCAGGCAAACAACTTTCCTTCTTAATTTCATTCCCTAGAGCCTGATTAGCTTTTTGCGAGTTCACTGTCTGGGTGAAATGTAAATTTGCAAAGCACCATAATGCAGCCTCTATTTAGCAGGTCTTCCCTGTAGCTCGTGTTTGTTATATTCTGACCTGTGTCTGTGAACATGCCTTTGGAAAAGTCAGGTAGACATGAAAGCAAAACATCAAGTTTGAAAAAACCCCACTATTATCAACTTAATGCTTGACGCTGTTTGAAAATTTTCAAGGTATCAGTAGCCTTTTGAAGAAGTCCTTTCTTCCATTCAAAGTGTGCTTTGTATTGAGTAAAATTTTATCCTGAAATCCTATCAAGCACGGTAGTGGACTCTGATCTATATATGCCTACTTGGATGACCCTCGTACAAAGCTCCTACTTGGAGAGACCTTACAGTTTGGCATCTGCTGCGTCGTTTGGAGAGAGGTTCTAGAGACATGCCAAACTGTAATTGGTGACAGCTCATTATGGCAGAGTATTCCAGCCTTTATTTTGGTTCTATTAGCAGTACAAAATCATTGGGATTAAACCTAAGACTTCACAGGCATTAAACCTTTGAAAAATACAGTGCAGATCTATATTCCAGATATTTTATAACAGGCATTAATATAAACTGGGCCATAAAAAGGGAAATAAAATGCATTCTATCTAACCCTAGCAGAAGCACAATGTTTTGGCCTGGGACATTAATTTATAGAAGAATGTTTTAAAAAAAGTAGTTTGTTAAGTGCTTTAGATGGAAAGGTTGCTGTGGCCTTCGGCACAAGCAGGATTTCATCCTGGTTTGCTTTGATGTTGCCTGCTGGATCTCAGTCACAGCCCACTGCACAGCTACCCACATTGCACATGCCTCTAGGCCCATATGGATACTCAAGGCAATCAAAGCAAGGACAGAATGAGTGCTGGCAAATACTGTCCTCTCCTCTGCTTCTTCCAAAGCTAAGCACGGATATGTCAGTGGTCAAGGTGATACTGCTGTTACTGAGGGTGAAGGCTTTTTTGCCTCATCTATCATATACTACACTAAACATCAGAGAGGAGGGAATATAAAGGTTTGGATAAAAGTTCATGAAGATCTGCCTATGTTGGTGCTGCTGTAGAGTATGTTTTAAGTATTACCTACTTGGAATTTACATTTTGTTCAGATAGAGGAGCGCTGGTGCATCATACCATATTCTGTATTCTTTCACCAGTTCAAACATATTGGATTTAACTTTAAAGTTTTGAATTTTAAATTCAACTAATTAACAGAGCACTGGAACAGGCTGCCCAGAAAGGTTGTGGAGTCTCCTTCTTTGGAGACTTTCAAAACCCACCTAGACACGTTTCTGTGTAAGCTGCTCTAGATGGCAGGGAGGTTGGACTAGATGATCTCCAGAGGCCCCTTCCAACCCTGACAATTCTGTGATTCTGTGATCCTGTAACTCTATTTTTATTTCAAAAGCTGTTGGTCTCTCTTTTCCCTTCAGGCACACTCCAGGGAAAGATGATGAATGCTACATGCACTGTTTTCATTTGCAACATAAACCCTAAGCTGGAGTGGTACTGTTATTTGCTGATTGTGGTTTGCCTTTTTACTTTATTAGCAGGATTTCTCGGCAATATACTTGCACTGCGACATTATGTGTGCTGCATGAAGACATGGACTACCAATACTATATTTCTATTTAATTTGGCCCTGTGTGACTTTACTTGGACTCTTATGGCACCTTTTTCAGTATATTATAGCCTCCAGAAGTTAGCTGTCTATTCCAGTCGAGCATTTTATCGGATCATAAGAGTATTTTTCAGTATTAATATCTATGGAAGTGTCTATTTCCTGACACTTATCAGTTTTGACAGATATGTAGGTGCTGTCCATCCTATCACTTCATTAACATGGTGGGACAAAGGAAAGGCCATGTTTTGTACTATGGCAGTATGGATCTTCATAGCGGTTGCATCGATGCCGGAGATCTACTACACAGTTGCAGCTGGAAGACAACATGACATCATAAATTCCCTGGATGGCACTGAAGGACCTTTACAAATTGCAGTGCCATTCACACTTTCCAAGATTCTACTGAGATTCCTAATTCCTGTCACAGTCATCTTTACATGCTATATGTTGACTCTCAAAGCATTACTACAACTCCGTAAACGTCAGCAAAGAAAGAACAGACTTGTTAGACCCCTGTTACTGATTTCAGCGACTATGATTGTATTTGCTGTTTCTTTCATACCTTATCATGTCATGATGATGGTGACACTAATTTGTAGAATTCATTGCCAGCCATTCTGTGGGAACATAAGCACATTAAGTGCCATTTATCAGGTCACAGAGATCATCTGCAGCATCAATAGTTGCCTTGACCCAATCATTTTTACAGTTGCGAATAAGGCATTCTGTCAACGAATTAAAACTATAAAATGTCATCCCAAATGCCAGTGTTGCTGTTGTCTGACAGGAAGGGTAAGGGACCTAACTCTGTTCCCAAAAACAATGGCTTAAACACCAGTTTACAAAGACATGCATCTCTCCCTGCCCATTTGAATTTGTGTCATCAGACTCATTTAAAATTTGGCCTCCTGCACTGTATAGCAACCTCTTGAGCAAGCAAGTATACACAGCAACACAGAGCAAAACTTAATGTGTGCATCAGCTAGAAAAGAAACACTAGCAACTCCTAGCTGTACAGAATTGGCATTTTAAATATTCTTGTCATCAATACACTTTCATTTACTGTGAAATAGCACTTCCTACCTGTATGCACATGCAACATGGAATTAACAATGAAGAAATGTTCTACGTTGCTACTTTAAATCTTGGCCAGAAAAATACAGTAAGATTAAGAGCACACAGTGTTGAGGAGCTTTCTTACAGTTTCTGTTAATTTTTTTTCTCTGTTTGTAAGTGCTGCTATGATTGGACTGCGCAATGACTAACAATCACGATGCTTACAGCTGAACTTCTTGAGCACTTGCAAAGAGGCTTTCTACAGAGTAGTTCATTTTAATGCTGCTAGCACTAGAGTTCCACTGACACTGCCAGTGGAACCTCATTAACCTGGCTGAGTGCAGCACATTTCCAAAAACAAATAAACAAAAAATAAAGGGTAAGATAAAGTCCCTAAGGATAGTCAGAGCCACAGCGAACCTGCTCCTGAAGCACACAAGCACGGATTGAAGAGCTTTGTTAAGCCTTCCCTCAGACAGGAAGGGTTCCAAACCAATAGGCAGGTGTCCCTACAATCCAATAAGTGTTCTGCTTCAGGAGAGCATGTGTTTCTGCCATGAACTCTAAACTCATCAACAGGGAAGTGTGCACAGGGAAAGTTCTGAAACACAGAGGTGGCTGCGCTGCAAGAAGAGTAAGAACTGCTGCTACACAAAAGGGCTTTTTCCCTTGTTCATTTAGGGTCTTAGCATCACAGTTTCAAGATGGTTGAAAGTAATTAGTCTACAGTTTATTAATTTTAATCATTAAAACAGCACAATATATAGTCATCAAAACATCCATCTTCAAGAGTCATTAAATATGTGTTCTTTCAACACATTGTACAGGCAAAATAATTATGTTCCATAATCAACCACCTGCTCACCTGCTTTCTTGCCAATTTGCACACACTACCTTGTTAATAACAAAAGCCCATGTATCAGTGAGAACCTTAACTTTATTTTCAGAAGTTACTAGTGACAAACTACTTCTTAATACACTTTGTATACTTTTAATCCATGAACAGGCACCCATCGAAAATTACGTACCATAATATACACTTACATCTCAAACTGATACAGAAATAATGTCAGTGCCATTTAGCAACAAAGGTGCTCTTTGCATGAAAAGCATGAAAAAAGGATAGAACTGGAGAAAGCGGTGCAAAGCTCTGGACTAAATGAGTTTATTGCTCCCATTGGCTTGCACAGAAGATTGTAAACATTAAGCTATTTCCAAAATCAAACACTTGCCATTTTTATGTTTCCATCTATCTTTAAAGGTACAGGTACACTGTTTCTTTCTCCTTTCTCCACATTACTTTTCAGCAAGTTAATTTGTCTGTGTTTGGGCTGGGTAAATTTCAATGTGAAATCAAATACACTTTTCTAGATACAAAATTAAACATGAAAACTCACTGCAGTCCTGGGCTAGAAAAGATAAGTTCACACCTCTGGGACGCAGAGATTCTCAGGTTTTACCTGCCAGGACTTCTAATATGTGAGCTTTTTTCAGGAGAGACAATAATTTAATAGACCAGCAGCTTCTCTAAATTTTCTAGAGATTTTTAATAGCAAACAAGTTGTTTTTCTGTTCAGATAGATAATTTTATTTTCACTGCCTAATATCTACTATATTGATGTTAATGTTACTATTATGTATTAACAAGTATCATTAGAAATATCTTTTCTTGTTAATGAGAAAAGAAGCATTCAACCCAGACAAAAATTGTGAAAAACATTATCAAAGCCACATCATGTTTTTAGAAAAAATTGGAATTGTTTTGTCTTGAAGCTCTGCCTTTGCAACACCTATGAAAGCAGCCTGTGCTCACAAGCACCTAAAGTTGTCATGAACAAAACTAAAAATTTCAATTAAAGTTTGGACTGAAAGCCTCCAGTGAGCTCAAGATGAATATTTTCTCTGCCTCTCACAGGTTTCTCTGCCTGTGTTTCAAGTGCGTAAAAACTAAGGCAACAATAAGGAAACGTTTTACATCAGTGTGAGAGTCTGACTCAAAAAAAAAGCTAGGGAGAAATTTCATTCTGGTCAGGTAGTCAGAACATAAAACACATTTAACTGAACAAGAATGACCTTTATAGTTCCATGTGACTAAACTATGCGGCATACTTGCATAGAAAGATGCAAAATGAGATGCTTTTTACCTTCTGTCAGCATCACCCTACCAAAGAGCTGCATGGTCCAGGGCACACATGTTGGAGCAAGGCCAGCAACTTCCATCACCAGCCTGGGAAAGTATTAAGGAGCGCTTACTGAGCTGTGCCAGTGACCAGGGAAGGACTGGGGAAGCAAACGGGCAGGGACCTGCTTTTCCAGAGGAGAATCCAGATCTCAGTCAATTCAGAAGATAAAAATTGCCATGAAGTAGTATTTATGTAGATGATACCAACTTCTGCTGCATATCCTTTGATCCTCTCTGACCCTCAAGAATATAAGCAAGAGATACAGGCAGCATGGATGGTAGCCCTGCTCTAAACATTGCTGGGGACAAGCAGAAGCAAACTGGAGACTCCTCTAGTTCACCTATGTAGGACAGAGTAAGGTGGCTGTCTAGCTCCTCAGTTCACCGTTCCGGGTTCACCTGCAGAACAAGGGGCAAACTGGACACTGAAACTCTAGCAAAACCCGTTTTTTTGCACTGCTCCTGTTTGTGTCCCACTGAAAGAAAAATATGTAATTAACTTCGTTACAAAAGTATTGTCTCCATGTCTGTTTCTGTAGCTGGATGGAATCCTACATGATCCACGCAATCCTATAAAGCTCATCAATTTGCTATCAATAAAGCCATCTATAGCAGAGGGCCATGAGGTACTTACACACATAAAATGGGAAGGAAAATCAAACAAACCACTTTATGCTTCTGAAAAGGTTATTCCCAACCTACTCTGAATAACAAAGAACGGAAGGGTAGAAGAAGACAGGGGCATTCCTACAACAAGTATCTGTGTCTCAGTGCCTCTGTCATCTGTTCTTCTGGCCTGGGCATCTCACACAACATGCCTTGTGCTGGTCTGAGTCTAAAGGCACCGGGTAATCTTTAAAAGTCATCTTCAGGACACACAACTCATGAAAAATCCTTCCCTCTCTTACCCTCAGCTATTCATGTTCCTCATGGTACCCAGCTGTGAATACACCCTAGCAGCTGACAAGGCTTCTAGACTTTCGTTTGCCTGTTCATAAGTGATCCTGTAATCAATTAAGCACACTTTTTTAAAGCATTTTTGTTCAACTAGGCTGAACTAATGCTAATGCCATCCTGATTGAAATCAAAGGTTTTCTACAAAATAAGAGTTAAAAGGCACAAGACATCTGTTCATATTTACTTGGTCATACTTTTATCTGGAAATACATGCTCCTTAAATGTTTTATTACAATATTCCCCAGATAGAGTGACATAAACAAATAAAACCAAGTAAGTTTATTCCATTTTGCTACAACAAGTGAACAATAAACTAAATAGGTAAGAGCCAAAGTCAACATATTCTACTATGACAAGTATGTTGCAATACTGGTTTCCCACAGACCTATGTTTGGATTGAATCTGAGGACACGGTATCCAATTAAATGCCTGTTATAATGACTTTGAACACATTACTGAATGTTGTAATAATGCATTAGCCTACAAAACTGACTGCAGGGTATAGGTAGCTTCCATGTACCATGTCTAGATGCTGAGATATTACAGTGAGGGACATCTTTGTAATATACTAGATGAATACAAACCAGACCATGGTCTGAGAGATTTGACTCTGTGTATGTCTTCAGCTGTTGTTAGAGAAACCACTTCCTCATTTACTACTGTAAATTCAGCATTGTTTTGTAAGCAAAGATTGTTAAAACAAAAAACTCTAAGCTGAAGAGGTAAATTTTGCTACAAATGTCCCAAAGCTGCTTTCTAAGAAAGCCATCTTTAGGCATTCACTGGTCTCCATTTGTCTTTGTAATACTTTTATCTCACAGGAAAAATGCCTGAAATTGTCCTACTAATTAAGACGTGAGCTTGCCTTTTTAAAATTAAAATGTTTAAATGCTCTTGAGAGTTGGGGTTTCTCTTCAATATACATAAATAAATGGATTCTCAGATCAGATTTTTTCTTTTCAACATCTCAGAAAGAGACTACTTGGCAAAAGCTATGACAAATAGCAGCACAAGGCAGTTAAAATACTTCATCTTTGTACGCTGCCTTCATCAGTGGAAGCCAAAGCTCTTTAGACAGAAGAAAAAATATGCCTAGACTGATTCTACAGCTGCAGGAACTATGGCAGAGGCAGGTCGTGCAGCTAAGTCCACCATCCACCTTGTAGCTTCTCTCCTCCTACCTTACAGAAACATCCAAGCCTCAGGGCTTCCAGATCTGTCCATTCAGTGCCTGGAGCCCACAGTCAGAAGTGATGGGACATTCTGGCTCCCATGCAGGTACCTACCACATCTATAGCGCTCCCCACCGTCCCCTCACCCCCCACAAGCTCTCTTTTCAGTCCTTCTTTCAACCTACCACTTACCAGCTCGGTCCCTTCATCTTCACATGACTCAGCATGGATGGGGATTCCTCCACGCTAGGAAAAGTGAACCTTAGTCAGGAAGAACTGCAGCTCTCAGCTTTTGCAGTCTAAGGTAAAACACAACCTAATGTGAGAAAGTATAACAGTCAAGGTCTCGGCTACTGACCTAGCTAGAAAAGTGATGTCCTCACAAAGTACATCATCTGCTAGGGCAAACTAGGATCTCCACTTTCCCAGCAGTCCAGCCAACAGCAGTCAGAAGACTGACCTTAGGAGCCAGATGTCCTTCCATCAGGCTGCTTGTGCTGCCTGTCCTACCTGATTTGGTCTCAAGAGCTTGGTCTGAACTAGAAACCGCAGGTGAGCAAATGCAGGTGAAATGTAAAGCACTCTGCCTACCTCTAAAAAGCCACACAGCCTTTAACGATTGCTTGCTATTTCTCAAAGGAAAAAGAATAGAAATACAAACGTTCATCAGAATGAACATTCATCTTCTAATATAAAAATGATAAGAGGAAGGTGGACTTTTGCTGCTGTAAGGAAAGGGCTGACATATTCTTTTCTTAACGGTTCCCCAAAGGCAACCGAGAGCAGGGTGGCAACGCTCAGTGCCATGTCCTGGACCAAACGTTTCAGAGGATCCATAAAGGCACCACATCTCCCCCTTTGTTTTAAATTAATGCTTTACATTCAAGCAAATTACTACTACCTAGATGCAATACCTGCAGCTGCTGTTGTGAAAAAGCTGTAAAATGCAGATAACTCATGAAGACCTAAAGCTGTGCCAGAATGACAGTGTGTAGGCAGGCTTAATTCTGAATTTTTCTGCATCTGTCAATTTCCATTATACCTATTTAATGTATGATTTTAATTACAGACTTTACTCTTACTGATGTTATTACTTCAGGTTTAGACAATTGTGCTGATGCAGTTAAAAGGAAACCTGTAAAAATAGATATTGATTTCCTATAATGTTTTAGAACATTTTTTAGTAGGGAAGCAGCTGAAAACCCTGCATTAGCAACAGAAAATGCTAACGCATTTATTCTCGAGGTGCAGAGTTTTTAGTTCTATGTGGCTGTATCCCAGGTTACGAAATGAACATGAAAAGAAGTTTTTCTCTTTAGATGTCATCACTGTGTAACAAAAGAAAAGTTGGTTAGAGGGCATGTAAGTGTTAACTACATTTGTGCACTCTTTCTCCTTTAAGACATTTTAGTGGTTTTAGGAAACCTGCTTTTATTAACTGCCAGACCTATAAAAGTAATTTCATGGTCCTTCTCCTTTTTTTTAATTTTAGAGCTACAGTGCTTCATCATTTTATATGTAGTGCCTACAGAAACTACATTTTCCTTCTTTTAATTCACTGGAATCCAAATTTCACAGGAGGTAAAAGAAACACAGCAGTATTTATATCCTGTAGAGTGCTGATGCTGAACCCTGAAGGACAGTGCTGTAATCTCTGGTGTTCAATACCAGTTTAGTGATACTCTGCAATGCCTTGTCAAAATAATTATTTCCTTTTTTTCTATACTGTTTGTTCTTTTCTACTGAAACAACACTGAAACTGACTCACAAGCTTATTTTTAAGAGTAAATAGAGTTGCTTCTAATCTATCTGCCACACAGCCTTTTAAAATAAACATTTATAAAGCATTTTTGAGTCTGAAAACACAGTAGATTTTGTCAGCATCCATCTAGGAGCATCTACAGGTTTACAAATGGTCATTCCAGTAAGTGGTCCAAACTGCCATATTGTTGCACAGTAAATTGTACACTTGATTGGAACATAAACATATAAAAATATCAACATATTGAATATGTAAATAGTTTAATATGTTTAAATAACAGCAAATAAGCATAACAAATCTTTGGCCTGATTTGAATGAGCAGTGCCCCTTTCTATCAAACACATGAAGTGAAGTTGACAGAAAACAGCCACCCACAACGAACCCCAGTGCTGAACTGGAACTCAAAAGAGATTTAGGTTTGACCACGATATTTGCCAGAGATTTTCCATGGGACTAAGGTCAGCAATGCTGTCTCTGAGAATGTTTGGGTCAGTATTGAGTGTGCATGCTGGGCCATCAAGGGCTGGCAGAGTGCGAGAGAGAAAAAATTTACATGTCTTCGAGGCAAGAAGTGTTACTTGGTCAAATACAGGAGATAGCAGGTGTTCTAACAAAAGAATTTGTCTCTCAAAGGAAGTGAAACAATGCTCATTCTAATTTAAAAATTGAACTAGAGTCTCTCCTGGTCAGGAACAGAGCACACTATTTTTTGCTTAGACGGATGAGTGGAGTGGATGAGCACTCTCCAATGCACGAGGTTCCTTCTCTCTAGTTCTAGTCAGAGGCATAAAGTATGCAGGAAAAAGAAGCCTGAGCAGAGACGGCTTTGTGATTTAATGTCAGTATGTACAGATTAAGGTTTTGTTTTATTTCTTGGTTTCAATAAATATTTGCAACTATGCTGCCTGTTTGGGACACTGTGACTAAATCTCGCAGTGCACGAACAGGAACCCCAGGGGTTACAGAGCCCGTTTGCAGTTCCAGGGCAGAAGACAAGTGGAAAATTGATGTTCGGGGACCAAGAGGAGGTATATTCCAGTGAGAAGCAAGATGGCTTGCTAGCCTACAATGAAATGTGGGGGCAGACACTTTGACCTGAGTGCTTTCAGATGCGATGAAAACTATTGTTTCATAAGCTACATGCTTCAACTAGTGTACGTATGTGCATCCAGACAAACTCTCATCTGAGCACCACAAAGGGATGCAAGCAGTTAATCAAGTCCTATACCAGTATTAGTATCTGCTGCGAACTGCACAGGTCTCACACAGGACAGCTGATTGCTATTCTACCAGCCCAAGACAGCCTTAGGGTTAGGCAGTCATTACTTCCAACCAGTGACCGTGTGTCACTTTCAGTATTGTGCAGAACATTGTGCCCACTGGTACAGAAGCAGTCGACAAAACCCCAGCTCCATTAACTCTACTCCTGGTTCCCAGTTGTCTTACCACTCCATTGCCCTCCTCTCGTGGGATGGAGGATGCAAAACTACTAGCTACTTCAACAAATCTACTTCATAATGACACAACCAAAACAAGTGATACAGAATGAGCTTTCACTGGTTAAAATGTCTGCAAGACCTATTTCAACTTTGGGCTGAAGTTTCCAGATGCCAAAAAATTTCTTCAGGAAAAAAGGTCAAGTTCCCTACTTTGATAACACAGGATTGCATTTACAGAATTAAAAAGACAAACTCTAGCCATGTCTTCTTTTAATCACCTGCAAATCGGACTTTCTGTATTTGATATTTTTTTCACACAGCTGCAAAATCCAGAGGAACGCCACAAACATCCAAGTGTGAGTATCTGTTTCACACAGATAGCTTCTGCTAATGCACAAGTCCCCTACGATGACACAAATTAAACATTGCTCGTCAATCCTAATTTGCCTTTCTAGAAATAGCACATCATTCCTCTGTATCATCTACACTATGTAATCGTGTCCAAAAAGGATTATTTACTATATACAAATTGAAAGAGCAGAAATCCATGGTATCAGCTAAACCACCATATGCACTGTATTTAGTAGTAACTTTGGAAAAATTGAATTTTAAATCACTTGATACAAAGTCATTTGCAAAAGCCACCATGGCAAACAGTGTATTTACTAGAAATATCCTGGATGGAGAAACTATGTTAACAATCAGTGAAACTTTGGATAAAACAGTTCCATAGCAAATTTCCTTTGGAGCTAAATCAGACGAATACTGAACCAAATTTTCATTACTATATAGGTAGGTTCCACAGCAGAGCGCATAAAAATACTACTTCATGATAAGTGCATTAAAAGATAGTAATCCAGGAAGTTGGGGGGGATCCTGGATGGAGAAACTATGTTAACAATCAGTGAAACTTTGGATAAAACAGTTCCATAGCAAATTTCCTTTGGAGCTAAATCAGACGAATACTGAACCAAATTTTCATTACTATATAGGTAGGTTCCACAGCAGAGCGCATAAAAATACTACTTCATGATAAGTGCATTAAAAGATAGTAATCCAGGAAGTTGGGGGGGGATTTTAAAATGTTTTGATTTTTCCAAATATACACTTTCTCTACTCAGGTTTGGTTTTTTCCTTTGTATTTAAATGAATTATGAATTTAATCATAAAAACAGTGTACAGAAACATTCATTACGATTCTTCATCTAGCATATTTATCTATCCTTATTTAGAGAAAATAGCTCTCTTTAACTAGCTGCCATGTTAATTCAATACCACTAGAAGGTGCTCCTCTGTTGAAAGATAATTATTGCTGTCTGAATTGCTTCTCAAAGCTGATTTTCCTCTGATAACTGTAGTTCTGGCCAGTTGTTTACAGAGACTATAATTGCAACAACCGCCCCTGTTATACAACAGCAGGACCTCATATGCCATAACCATTACCACAGCATGAGAATAGCTGATCTGTTGTCACTCTATTTTTATAATTCTGAATCCCAGCTGAGCAGGACTCCAGTGAGTTTTGCTGGAAAGTAAGGCATGGAAACTGTGGTGGAGCTGACACATTGTAAAAAGCCACAGTTTCTGTAAGGTTAGGAATCATACAATCATCGAGGTCAGAAAAGACCTTTAAGATCATTGAGGACAACTGTAAACCTAACACTGCCAATTCCACCAAACCTATTCCTGGAGCAACTTAGGGCAGGATGCATCCCTAGAGAGACATTTGCATCCTTGTCCGAAGTCTGAAGGCAGAACGAGAGTTCAACATTAAAAAAGCTGTAAGACAACCATACAAACATATGATCTACACCTATTCCACACCAACAGTATCAGGACATCAGACAACTGTAAACCTAACACTGCCAATTCCACCAAACCTATTCCTGGAGCAACTTAGGGCAGGATGCATCCCTAGAGAGACATTTGCATCCTTGTCCGAAGTCTGAAGGCAGAACGAGAGTTCAACATTAAAAAAGCTGTAAGACAACCATACAAACATATGATCTACACCTATTCCACACCAACAGTATCAGGACATCAAACCATACCTGAAAATTCAAGGATCAATAGTTCTTATTTCATACATTACCCCATATGAGTCTCAACCAAGTTAAGATTTGGTTTCATACCCAGAAAGACATTCTGATAACCTCTGGGTACACACAGGCTGCCTTTACAAGCTCTTCGCATACACAGTAAAAACCTTAACTGAAAGCTGAAATAATTGCAGTTTTTCCTAATAAAAAACCTCAGCCTGCACACTGTCTGAAGAGTTTTAAATTTTGCATCCTCTGGGATTGTGTAAGATTTTGGTGAGAAATGGGAAAGAAAAGGGTAAATGAGGATGAACTGACCAGCTAAGGTGAGATTCTGACTCTTTCAGCTATAAACTTTGGACCAAGTCTAGAAGTGACCACTAAGGAATGCAATGTCTGGGCATACTTTGTGATCCCAGATTTCATCAGCTCTTTTAGCTCAGACAACAGTCACTAGAAAGGACATTTTCAGGGAGATAGGGTAAAGGAAGAAAGTCACCATGCAGTTCAGACAGTTTAAACCATTAAAAACTAAGGTCAGCTCCCAGGGAGAAGCTCCCTGCTGGTAAGGGGACATGCACATGGCCTTTCCCAGATTTCAGTATCACAAGGGAAACAAGCACAGACAGTATTACCCTCCGCTGGAGCACTTCGCAGAGGCTGGTGCAAGAGGCAAGCTAACCAGGCTTAGAGGCTACTAAAAGAGTTTGATTCACCAGATCGGTCTGAATGATCAAAATTGAAATAATCAAAGGAGAAAGGTGCTGGTGAACTGTTGGGAATGAAAGCCTTTCCTACCCACCTCTACACGTTAGTATGGCAAAAGGCTGTTCCCTGGAAAGTCTGATGCTACTACAGAAAAGTATTCCACCTCTAAAGGTGCATCTGTACAACTTTTAGATGGATGATAATTTATATAGTTCAGGACCTAAGAAGAGAAATAATAGAGGCATGCAGCTTTCGGGTCCAGAGTGCTTTATGTGCAGCATGACAGCGCACAGCATCTTAATCTTCAAATAGTCAAAAAAAGAGCTCTCTGTCTTGAGACACGAGTGTCTTAATAAGGAACAGACACAGAAAATAGTACATGACACTTGTTTCCTTGAGGTTATGGAGCACTTTCTCAGTTTCGCTGCTAAACACTTCCAGCTCTTTCGGAGGAAGATCCTTTCCCTCTCAGAGTAAGGAATTCAAACCTCTTAAACGGAGTCAAAAATGTCTTCACCCATTTTGAAGTTGCATTATTTTAGGAATATCTTGTTAGATTACATTCAGTGCATCTTATATGTACTGAAAAACAACCATAAATTTTATCTTGAGGCATTTACACTGGTCACAAAACACCCACTGAGGCTCCTTGAGAGGTATAGTTATAATGGAGTTGAATTTCAAATATTAATTATTCAGTCACAAACATGAATAGTGCCTTTCATAATGCTTTCAAGACACCTAAGTGACATCAACATACTTACTTAGGAACACACATGCTTTTCCTTCTCTGAGGAAGCAGTCTTTGAAGGACTTCACCTTTCCACAATACATCACACCAAGGAAATGGCTACAACAGGCTTAACTTGATTCCCTCAACAAGAGAAAACAGCGTAAGATGGTTTTATGGCATGTCTCCAGGGATAAGGTTTGTAACTATGAAGTGAAAAAGAGGGATTGAATATATACTTACATTGAAAATATCTCAGTTTAAGTAATGTGGACATCCCTACTCTCAGTTTTGGTGTTCTAATGTAGTTGTACCAGGTGTCAATCTGATTTAGAATCATAGAATGGTTT
>NW_010226315.1:0-266 GCF_000690775.1 Eurypyga helias
GATGCTTGTGTGTGTGAACGGGCGTGCATACATCCACGTGCATACATGTGTGTGCATGCCTGTATGTGTGTGTGTGTGAATGGGCATGCATACATCCATGTGCATACATGTGTGTGCATGCGTGCGCCTATGCGCCTGTGTATACATACGTGTGCCTGCATGTGCTCACCCTGCAGCACAGGGACCGCGTCTCCCTGGCCCTTCCAGCTGCAGCCGAGGCCGCTGGGGCGGGTGCCCGGCGCTGGCTGGGTGCCCCCGGCTCTGCG
>NW_010226316.1:0-6236 GCF_000690775.1 Eurypyga helias
TTCCCCAAGTTGAGTCTGTTTTCCCGTGACCATAACAGTCATCTCCCTGTCCTTATCTCGGACCCCGGAGCCTTTCCTTATACTTACTCCCCCCTGCCCAGCTGAGGAGGGCAGTGACAGAGCGGCTTTGGTGGGCACCTGGCCCCCAGCCAGGGTCAGCCCCCCACACCCGTGAAATCAGATCAGAGCGCAGCGGCTAGAGATTACCAGCACGCTGGAGCCGGGCCAGGGCGGGAGGAAGGAGGGAAAGGCTGGCTGTGAAGGTTTGGGCTGGTGCTGAGCATTCCCAGGCCCACAGGGGAGAAATTTCATTTCCTTCCTCCTCCCTTTGCAGCAGGCGTAACATCTCTGGGGTAGGTCTAGGAGATCCAGAGCTCTCCAGAGCATCTGCCAAGCCTGCCCTTCTCATCTTGCACGCGTTCTGATCTCATCTCCTCCAGGGACACGCGTTAAACGGAGAGGAGAATTTACCCAGGGGATTAGATGCAGGCGCAGAGAGCCAGTAACAGGGCAGCACAAAGGACTGCAGCCTCCGAAGCTGTCAGCGAGAAATCCCTGCTCTGCTCTGCGGCGCAGTCAGCCCCGGCTCTCCAGCAGCTCCACTCACCTGCCTGGTTGGTGGTGATGTTGACGGAGGCGAAATGGGGCGGGTACGGGCTCTTGTTGGAGATGCCGTTCACAGCCTGGACCTCAAAGGTGTATTGGGTGTGGGCCATGAGGTTGCTGATGTAGATGCGACGCTCGGTGAGGCCGAGCTGGCGCGGCACGAACTCCACGTTGTCGTCGCAGCGGGTGCACAGGCGCCGCTCCACGCTGCACTTCTTGCAGATGACGTTGTAGAGCAGGTCGTCCCGTCCGCCCGTGTCCTGCGGCTCGCTCCACTCCAGCACCAGCGACGTCTCGTTCACGTTGGAGATGACGCTGCGGGGAGCGGAGGGGATGCCTGCGGGGACAACGTGGAGGTCAGGGGTGGCCGGTCCACCCTGGGTGCGCACCCCCGCTGCCTCCCCAAAACCCCTCACCCAGGGCAGGACTCACTGGTACAGGCACTGTCTGCGGGGTCCGTGTCTGCCCGGAAAAAGCCATTTCGACACGTGCAGACCGTCGCTGCTCCGGAGGTAGTCCGGCTGTTGGGAGGGCAGGGAGAGCAGGGACCTTCCCCCTGCTTAGATTTGAAGGTTCCCGGGCCACACGCTGGAGGGAAAGGAAAACATGAAGTGTTACGAAGTGCACCCAGAAAACATCCACCATTTCCCAAGGCTGGGCAGACCCTTCCTTGCTCCCTGCTGAATCTCCAAGCAGTGGCTTGAGGACCACAGGCCACCTACAAGCCTTCCCACCACCACCAGCCATGCCCAGGGACATGGTGGCCCATGCAGGGTGGGCAAGAACGGGCTGCTGGCACAGGACCTGCCTGCACAGGCACTGCTCTGCCCAGGAGATGCTGTGTTCCGGGGCAGCCAGAGATGGGAAGAGACGGCTGTCAGCAGCTGTGTGGGGATCAGGGCAGGTCTGACCAGGAGAGCACATCCCCAGTTTTGTTTCTTCACTGCACTTCCCAAGGGTTTTGCATGCATTGGCTCCTCCTTCCCCAGCTTGTTTCCATGCCCAGCACCCTCCATAGCATCAGAGATCCATTCTCTGGGGAAATAAGGCTGGGAAGGAAGGGACCCCTCAGCCCTGCCCACAGCAGCCCCTGCAAGAGGCCTCAGCCCCAAACCCTTTGCCTTGGGCTCTTCAGCCACTT
Organism: Eurypyga helias; assembly: GCF_000690775.1. Taxonomy (NCBI): domain Eukaryota; kingdom Metazoa; phylum Chordata; class Aves; order Eurypygiformes; family Eurypygidae; genus Eurypyga; species Eurypyga helias. Next base: position 1,748 of record NW_010226316.1, read on the forward strand.
CTCAGCCCCGGGACTGTGGCACCTCCTCAAGTGGAGCACACAGAGAGATTAAAACATTCCTGCAGGTCCTTGGCTAAAGAGCTGCTCCGGCATCGCTGCCACCTCCTACCCCTGCTCCCGATCAAGGTCCTTCAAGGAGCTGTAAGTTCTGGGATCCGGGTGGCTGGCACCACGGAGTGTTCAGTCGTAAGGAGGGGCACGTGAAAGGATTAACAGCTCTTGAGACCAGGGGTAGCGTGGCCTCGGAACCGCAGCAGCACCTTGAAATAGCCCCATTTATCACAGTGCTTCCCCCCGAAAGGGGTCCCATGGTCTGTGCTCACGGCCAGCTGAAGTGGTGAGACTCACTGGCTCTGCTCCGGCATCACCGTGTTTGCCACAGCCAGAGCATCATCAGCACCGACGGCCCCAGAGGAGGGTGCATCCTCCTCGCTCTGCCGAGTCAGGGGTGCTCCTGGGTGCGTGACACCCCTGGCAGCCCCATCTCACGTCCTGCACCTGCCGCACGTCACCCATAAACAGGAGGTTTCCCGGTGCTTCACCGGGCTGTGGCAAGCGGATGTTTCCTACTATGAGGCATCTCCCGACACCCTCCATGGAAGTTTTCCGGCTGGTTCCAGCCCCACGCGTGGGGTGTGGAGCACTGCTGAGTCACACACGGCTGGGCTGGCCCCGCAGGGACCCACACACAGCGACGGGGGGCCGTCCTGGTCCCCCAGTTTGCCCAGGCACCAAGCAGCAGCAGCCCTAGGATAGAGGTACTCCTCCATCTCGGTGCTGAGGGGCAGGGGGACGCGTGAGAAGCCCCATCACCGAGGGAGCCACCCCACTGCGAGGAGAGGACCTGCCCTAATCACTGGCAGGAGCTGCTTCCCGCTCCCAGGGCATGAGCCTTCTGGCAAGGAGACTCCTCTTCGGTCAGAACAGGACCAGCCACATGGCTCGACTCGCTCCAGCTCCTTGACCTGAGTTCACCCAGCCTCTGGGCCTTCCCTTTGGAAATGGAAGCTTAGCCCATCCCGACTGCGCAGGCTGGGGGAGGCAATGGGACGCGCCGCCTCGCTCCTCTGCGAGCGATGGAAGCCCCTGGCAAGCAGGTCCAGGGCTCCCATTCCCACATCCCAGGCCACCCTGGCCACCACAAAATGCAGACGTGGCCAGCAGATGCCCAGAGGTAGCGGAGCAGCCCCAGCACAGGCAGAGCCACCCAAGCCGGAGTCCCAGGCGGTTCAAACTGGGTGGATGCAGATTCACACATAAGGAACCAGATTGCTGAGGAATGAGATGACTGAAACCTCTTGGACAGGAACGCTCTGGGCTCAGAAAGCTGCCAAACATGCTTCGGTTATGGACAGGAGCCCAGATCCATCGGGGACAACCAACCCCACCCCCCCCGAAATAACAGGCTTGTTGGGGGAGAGCGAAGCTGGAGCAACCAGGGCTGGTGCGAAGCCGGCAGCCCAAGGGCGGCACGGCAGCCGGGGACAGCGGGATGCTCTGCGCGGGATGTCAGAGGGACGACGGTGCCTGGCCTCCCTGCACGCTCAGTACCATCAGATCAGCGGTCCCTTCCCGCTTTCCTAAGTGGCTGCATGGTGGGTTACGGACACCGAGGGGACAGTGTCTCCCTGGCTCCTGGACATGGGAGGAAGGGACAGGCAATGCCACCCTTGGGCAGCTGCCTGCCACCCCGCAGGAGTGCCCAGTGCAGGCACAAGGGATGAAGGTCATTTCTCCGCACCCTCGTGCCACCCGGGCAGGAGGGGGATGAGCCACATCCCATCCCCGTTAAGCTAGAAATGAGAGGGAGAGGGACCAAGGCCCAGATGCACTCCAGTGTTCAAGTTTCCAACCCTGCTTAATAAATCAGAGCGTAAAGACCTCGGTGGCAGCGTGACAGCTCTCAGCCACTGCGTTTGAAGGCTGTAACCGAGCTGAAAGCTGATCCCAGGTCCCCGGTGGATAAGCCGCTGTGTCATCTCTTCTCTGCAAGAAACTGCCTGTGCAACAACCACTGTCTTGGCCGGCACGCCGGGGAACGAGCCTGGGAGCTCCGGAGCGGGAACGTGACTCCATCCAGCCGGAGCCGGGGAGCCAGGCTCCTCTCTCCCCACTAAGAGGTTTGCATAAGCACTTTTCCTGCTAAAGTGTCCTCAAATAAAATAACAAGCCTGAACCTCTACACACAGATCACATCTCCTGGTGCCGGGCTGCGGTCTCCTCCGGGGAGGACATGACAGTCGCTGACAGCCACAGGATAACAGGTCAGGGAACCAAAGCGGAGCTCCCCGGTCGGAAGAGGAGCTGCTGGTTTGACGGGAAGGAGAGGCAGCCTGGCCTGACGGCGGGGACCGGCTGCGGAGGGGATTTATGTCGGGTGCAGAAGGGAGGAGGGCAGTAACGCAGCCCTGGGGCCGCTGCAAAGCTGCCCCTGCACCCCGTACGGGGCATCGCGCACCTGGCACGGCACCCCATGGCACAGCACCCACCGCTGGCCATCCATCCCCATCCGCTTCTCGCAGACCGTCTGGGATTTACATCGGTTGCCCATCGCCAGGGCCTGATCCTGCCTCACAGAACTGCAGCACAGGGCTGGGGGAAGAGGAGGGCCCTCTTTCCAAATACAATCCCCACCCCAATGACGAAAGTCCAAGGGAGGGAGCCGAAAAAGCACGGAAATAAAGCCCTCCTGGCAGCAGAGAGCGGTGACTCAACCTGCAGGCAGCCTCCATTGCTGCATGGGATGCGGGCGAGCCGCAATGAACCCCGCGTGCATCCCCCAAACCTTGTGGTCCTCTCCCTTGGGAAAGGGAAAACCCAAGGCATATGGGAAAATACCAGCCCCAAACCGCCCTGTTTCAGGTCTCGACTGCTCTCCCATCCACGCGACGCTATTCCAGCCCGGGCAGCATCCCTCCAACTATTTCTCCTTGTGGGACTGAAGCAGAACGAGCCGCACTTGAGCCGAGATAAATTAAACCGATCACATCCCTTTGTCCAGCCACCCTGTAATTTCTTTAAAGGCAGCCATCGAGTTTGCCTGGGACGATCCGTGCTTTATGAACCTGCACGGCTCGCTCCCTTCCCGCTGTCGTAAGCGGCTGCAGATGGATTAGATCCGTGGAAGCAACAGCCTGGCTACAGCCAAGGCGGTAACTCTCTTTTTAAGTCTCTCTTGCAAGGGACTTGATTTTATTTTATTTTTTTAAATCACCCTTTGGGTGGGAATATTTCACGCTAGCGCAGTCCAAAAGCGAATGGTGTAAATTTGAAGGGAAGAGAAGGAAAAGAGCCATCAGGGGGTTGAACAGTGGCATCCAAAAAAAATAGGCGGGAAATCAATTTTTTTTTTTTAAAAAAAGGAAAAATAGATTTTTTTCGATTTGCAAAGCTGCCTCTCAAGGCCCGGCGGGTAGCGGGCAGGGGGGCACATTTCCTCGACCGCGTTACAAGTAACCCATTGTGGGGCTGCCTGTCCCTAAACCGGCAGCTCTCCTGCCTGCGCTGCCTTTGATCTGGGAGCCGGGGCAATTAATAGCAGGCAGTTTCACTTCCTGGGTTTCATGCAGCAAGCCCGTGTTGCAACGCAAAGCTGCAAACGGTTGGCAAGTGCGATGCTTGCCTGGCATATTTTTATTTTTTTTTTTTAATTTGGGGTGATGTTTCCATTAGTCACCAATTGCAAGGAAAATTTATTTTTATAAAACCCTGGATTTTTGCCCCCAGCCTGACCTGTTATCGCCTCCGGACTGTTCCCAAATGTACAGCGCCGAGTGCCAGCAGCAAAGGGATAGTGAAAAGGCTGAGAAATAGCTCTGAGGAGAGCACGGCACCACGCTGCACAGTCTCCCCAGGTGCTTTTATGCCCTGCACAGCCTGAGTCCCACCCAGAGCAGGGTCTAGTCTCTGGGGGCACTGCGCTCCCTCTCCAGGACCATGGGCAGTGAGGGCTTCGTGAGGAGGGGGCTCACTGCTAGCCCTGGCACGGAGGCCAGCCAGACCCCCAGTCTTTTTGTCTTCGGGTGAAGCCAGCAACACGAGGTGCAAACCCTGGGGAAGCCAGCGCGGGGAGCATGCACCCAGGAGTGTTTTTGGGAAGATGCTCTGCGCCGGAAGCCCTGCGCCCCTGGAAGGTAACCCCCACCGCCTGCCTGCGCGAGGCAGGGAGCGCTTCGACACCCCAGACGGTTTGGGTGCTTGCCAACTGACGGGAGCAGGGATGGGGGGCGCAGGGTTGGGGGTCTGAGGGGGCAAAGGCAGCGTAACCCTCCCTGCAGAGGCACACGGGAGCCTTCGTCCTCTTCCCCTGGCCAGCAGCATCTCTTCCTCCGGGGAGAGCTGCCTCCGCAGCTCTGCATGGCGGGGAGCGTGTGGGAAGCGGCGCAACCCCCAGAAGGGCCGTGTGCTAATTAAATAAAGATAATGAGGCTGAGAATGAGATGCCAAATCAATGCTGTGGCAACTCAGGACTAGAGCGGCAGATACCAGC
>NW_010226316.1:6256-6514 GCF_000690775.1 Eurypyga helias
CCAAAGAAACTGCCTTCAGCCGGGCGGGATGAGCCCTCTGCTCCCGAGGGACCGGGATACAAGCTGCATTGTAGCAGGTCTGAATGCGAGGTCTAATCCTGGCTCTGGATGGAGATAAAGAGGAGGAGGAGGAGATCTTCAAAGGGCACTGCAAGTCTGGGGAAAGGGGGAGATTTACAACAGGGCTTATCCCATCTAAGCAGTAACTGGGTATTGTTATTTATTAAAATGCCATCTGGCACTCCGGAGCGCTCCTCG
>NW_010226316.1:6581-6849 GCF_000690775.1 Eurypyga helias
CTTCCCGCGCCGCGGGGACCGAGAGCCTCCCTGGTGGTGCCGGGCTGCCGAAACGGGGTAAGGGAACATCCAGCTGAGAGCAGAAAAGGGAGCGTCGGCTCTGGCTTCTCCCAGCCCTTCTCTTCAGCTGTTTTCACTTAAAACACACGATCATATGGCGGAAAATCTGATCGTACGAGCGCAGCGCAACTTTCCCAGAGAAACGTGAGGACATGGCTGCTTCTGCCCAGCGAGAGGGCAGGCTGCCGGATGGAGACGTGTCCGCGGC
>NW_010226316.1:6913-9864 GCF_000690775.1 Eurypyga helias
ATTAAAGGCTCTGGGAGAGCCGCCGTGTGGGTCTCTGTCTGGATGTGGAAAGGGGACCTCGCCCCAGGCTGCAGCCTAATGCCCTAAGCCCAACCCAAGGAGCCCTTGGTTCTGCCTCAGGATGCTGGCTGGAAACGGTGTCACCTTGCTCCCAAAGCCCCCTCCCTGCTGGGAAAGAGCCAACACCCCCTGCAGTTCTCCCAGTACAAGGAAGAACACTGGTCCCCCAGGAGCAGGGACACGAGCGCACACATTTAAGCGTGGGCTCCTCACCTAGCACTGGGTGCCTGGCACCAGTGTCCATCTGCCCCAGGAGGAGCCGGATCAGCTGCCTGCAAGATGCAGGGAGCCAGGGCACCGGAGTCAGGGCTCTGCTAGCACCAACGGTGCCAGAGGCTCTGGTTTCCCAGCAAAGCCGCATCCTCGTGGAGGCTGAGATCTCCCTGACCAGTTGCAGCAGCATGGCTGACAGCTACACTGCTCCCAAAGCCAACAGAGAGGTCAGCCTGGCCCCACGTCACGGGCTGTCCCAAATCGCATCGTCCCTGCCAAGAGCACAGGGCTGGCGCCAAACATCCCGTCATCGGCAAGCACGAGGCGTCCAGCGCTGGGGGCCCGGACAGCATCCAGCTCCCTATGCAACGCCTCTGGCCAAGGGGAACAGCGGCCTTTCTGCCTTAAACTTGAGCCACCTCAGGGACGGGTCCTGTGTGCTGGAGATGGCTCCCAAGGACAAAATCGCTCCAAGGGAGAGCAACATCCATCCAGGCAGATTTTCCCTGACCAACACACCCCACCTGGAGTGAAACAGCAACTCCAAAGCTGTCGTGGGAGAGCAGGAAGCTGTAGGACCTGCATGTGGATATCCTGCCACCCAAGGCAGCTCCCCACCTCCAATGTCTCTGAGTGCAGGATGCTCTTCCCTCCCCTCCAAGCAGAGTGGGGGAGCTCTGGCTCCCCTGCCTTCATGCTGCTCCCCATCCTCTCCCCACAATCCCTCAGAGCTGGCAGGGGGAACGTGCAACCACACGCATCCAAGTGGCTTCTCTCGCAGCCAGCGCAGCAGGGCCCCACTCGCCACCAGGGTTTCCGAGCGCCTCCGCACAAGCAGCGTGAAATCACGCTTGCCGGGAACAATTACTCGCCACAGCCATGAGCACCGCAGGAGGGAGAGGGGGGAAGATGCTGGACAAGGCAGCAGGGGCGAGAGGGAGGTTTTGGTAATGCTCAGGGGCTTAAATGTGTTGGATCCCTGCTGAGGACCATGCCATGAGCCACAGCTCCTGGTGCATGATGCAGAGGATAGTGCTGGCTGATGGCAACCAGTGTGCCAGAGCAGACACCGCGCCGGTCCGGACCACGAAGGCTTCAAGGTTTCCAGATGCCGAGTCAAACTGCAAACCAGTCCTCTGAGATATCCCTCTACCCCCTCCTCAGGAAGCCTGCTCAGCTCCCAGGCCTCCGAAACCAGACCGAGCTCAACGCAAAACCGCCTCCTCCGCATCAACGCATCCACGGGACGAGAGCCACGGTCGCTCTGTCGCGCACGTACCTTGGCACTGGGTATCCTTCATGGTCGGCTCGTATCCAGCAGCACACGTACATGCTCCCACAGGTACCATCCACTCGCCATCGCCGTTGCAGTACAGCTTCAGGGGTACAGACACCTCCACCGCGTTGGGGATGCAGGTGCCCGGTGCGATGACCAGAGAGGTAGGCTCAGCCCCCGTTAAAGTCTCCGGGAAGATAGCAAAGCCAGCAATGGTGTTGGAGCATTTCTTGTAGAAAGCCCGGACAGAGATGAGGGACATGCAGGCTCCCAGGTCCTGGAAGGCGAGGTAAAAGCCATTCTTGGATAGCGGGCCAAAGCTGCGCACCTTGGTGTTCACGCGGCCAGACTCCAGCTTGGAGAAGCTCTCATCTGGGGCAATTGTATCCACTTTGATATAGGGGTTCTCCATCCAGAAAGGGCTGTTTGCAGAGGCAGAATCCGTATCTGACTCATAATAGAAGAGGTTGAAGGTCTCTTTGCAGGAGCCGGGGATGTTGGGAATGCTGTTGCAGTCCCGCACGGTGAACTTGAGCTCCACGTAGACGCGCTGGACGTCCTGGCGCTGGATGAACTTGGTGCGAAGCCAGTTGTTCTGGTTGGCCTCCCGCACATTGCACACCTGGTACGTGCGGATGGGGTTCATGGCCTCGTCATACCCGCTGACTTCTTCCCACTGCGAGCGAGAGCAGAGCGGGTTAGACCCCCAGCCAGGCAGGTCAGTCCCATGGACACACTGCAAAGGGCATGGGGTGGGGGGGGAGACCAGGCAACAGGGAAGAGCAGCAGCTGCACCTCCACCCATCCCAACCCTCCTGGTCATCAAGGTGACTAAGAGCAACCCGGGACAGGGACCACGGTGCTCCCACTCCACCAGCCTGGAGTCAGGAGATGGTTTCACAAGGCGAGGATAAGCATGGGAGGGAAGGGGGAAGATGTAGCCAGCTCCGTGAAGGCGCTGGCAAGCAGCCCGATCCCCGTGGGGCTGGGGCCAGCCGTGCCCTTTGGAGGTCAGGACCAGTGGCTGGCTCCAGACTTACCCCCGTCTCCGGATGAGTTGTCCATGCCAACTCAGAGGTCACCCACTTCGTGTCCATCAGAGTCTCTGGAGAAAGAGAGAGGAGAGAAAGAAGTAATTGGAGATGAAGGCCAAGATTAGAGGGAAAAAACCCAGGAGGAGTGGGGGAGAGGAGAGCTGAGCCTGACATTTCTGCGGAAAACAGCAACTTGGGGGGTGAGACGTGGTGGGAGGAGGGGGAGCGGTGCAGACAGACTCCAGATTTCTCTCCTCTCGTCAGGAGAACAGGAAGAGCGAGGCGTCCCCGGAGAGCTGCGCTGGAGCAGGGAAGCAGCAGGATGAAGAACTGGCCAGGTGGCGAGGAGGGATGGGAACGGGCTGCCA
>NW_010226316.1:9938-10270 GCF_000690775.1 Eurypyga helias
GCGCCCTCCCCCTCCGCTTTGGCAGGGTGCGTATTTACTGTGGCTGGGGGTGAAAGGGCCCGTTCCCATGACAGGGTGGTGCGGGCCAGGCAGGTTTATCCAGAGGAGGAGGGACTGGCAGGCTGCTCTCCCAGAGACGCCCCACATCACTCATTTTACAAGAGGGGAGAAGAATTTGACCGTCTGGCCAACATTCCTGGAGCAGACTACAAGACAAACCACCCCGGCAGCATTCCCCAAACAGCCCCAGCCCCAGCCTTGGGGGAGCGAGACGCTTGTCTGGGAAGAGCTGCAATTGCAGGCAGCTGTCGCTAATCCCGGGCAGAGCCGCA
>NW_010226316.1:10338-14937 GCF_000690775.1 Eurypyga helias
GCTGTTGGCTCTGCGTCCCCTGCTCCAGGGATGGCCCCGTAGGCTGTTTGGAGGGGAGTAGGCACCCCTGGGGGTCTTCCTGCCCCTCTCCTGCTCAGGGAGGGGTTGGGGAAAGGGGAGGGGTGCTGAGCAACATCCCCCAGTGTGGTTAGTGGGGCTTTGGTGCCTTCCCTAAGCAGGGCCCAGGACCAGCTCCAAAACACCTCCCATCTGAGGGCATTGCAGGCATGGGCCCATCCCAGCCCCTGCACTGCTCCCCAGATGTCTGCCCATGCCTCCCTCACCCCTCCTGAAGAGATGCAGGGCAGGGCCCCATGGCTCCCCAGCCCCCAGAGCTGGCAGAGGGCTGGGAGCCGCTTGCTCCTGACGGCTGGGACATGCTGGGGCAGCTCAGCTGTGCCCGGCACCGCGGCTCAGCCTCAGAAGCGAGAGGCAGTTCCAGCTTCTTTCCTTCCACCCCAGGAAAACCACGGGCTGACCCAGCCAGGGAGGAAGCGCGGAGGAGGAAGGAAATGTTCACGTGTCGCAGGGTTTCAGATGAAGCCCAGCTGGGTGTAAACACCTTCCTCCCGCGTCCCATCCCGGGGAGACCCGCCAGCAGATCCCGAACCAGCACCCATGGACGGGCTTGGAGCATGGGCTGTGCATGCCGCCATGGCACAAACAAACGCATTTGGGGACATGTAGACTCTCCAACTGGCCTCACTGTCTGCCAGCATCCCAGCCCAAACAGCGAGCCTGCCTCTCACCCCAGCTGCTCAAACACAGGGGCTGATGGCGCTGGGAGTGGACACGGCACTGAGGACAGGGTGAGGGAAACCCCCCATGGTGCCATTTCCCCAGCCAGGCGAGGGTCAGTGGGGGCAATATCAACAACAGGAAGGACAAACCGACACCAGCTCTTATTTGCAAACAGGAGGAGCGCAGGGGTGATTATTGGGCAGTGGTTATTTGCTGCTTCTCAAAACCACAAAGGCCCTCTGCCAGGTGGGTAACGCCAGGAGGGACACCAGGAGGGCCAGGGCACAGGATGTGGCTGAGCACCCATGGGGCAGCCTTCGCCTGGTCCCAAGGCACCGCCTGCCCAGGGGATGCAGCAAACCACCATCCCTCTCCCCTTCCCCACAGCATCAGCTACCGCCTGCTGGCAGAGCCCGGAGCATGGCTCCGCACGGAGATGCCGCTGCGCTTCCCAGACCCCTGCCTTGGGGTGGCTACCAGGGAAGGCAGCTGGTGCGGGCCATGGGGAGCAGGTTGCGGAGCAGGGCAGCTCAGACCCCTCCAAGGGATGGGCCCTGCATGCCGGCTGCCCTAATAAGGGCACAGTGGTGCCGTGCCAGGGCCCAGGCATGCCGTGCTGGCGGCAGAGCAGAACCGAGCGTGTGCTCGGCGCTGACAGCACGCTGGGTTGCCAAGTCTCAGCGCAGAGACCCCATGGGGGACGCCCCAGTGTTGATGCCGGCAGCTGGGCGGGTGTTTCTGTGGGAGGGCTGGACCTGGCGGGAGGAGTGGGGAAGGGATGCCCTGGGTGCTCGGTGCCGGTGCAGATGAGCAGCCATGGTGATGGGGATCTGGGTGGCACGGCGTGCCCATGGGCAGGGCAGGGCAGCAGAAGGATCCCATGGCCATCCGTGGCAGAGGCTGGACCCCACTGCACGGACATCCCTGCTCCCGGGGCAGCAAACCTGCCCAGGGTGTGTGGAACTCCCTGCAGGCCAGCAGCCCCCATGCAGGCATCCATCCTCTCCGGCAGCACCCTTCCCCGCAGCCATCCCCTCCAGCAGCATCCTTACCTGCAGCCCTCTTCCTCACAGCCATCCCCTCTGGCAACACCCTTCCCCACAGCCATCCCCTCTGGCAGCACCCTTTCCTCCAGTGCCAGCCTGGGACAGAGACACAGCTCGGACAGGAGGCTCACTGCCTGCATCCTAATTTGACAGCATCTGCCATCCGACCAGCAGAAAAGGGAAAAAAAACCTGACAGAGCCAAGCCGGCCGCTGGCGCAAAAGCCACGTAAACAACACAGAGATTGGGGAGGGGAAATAATAAAATCACTGAGCGACTCTGCTGAAGGAAATGGGCTGTGCGGAGGGCAGCGGGGGTTTCCTGCAGCCGCAGGAGTGAGCGGGGCCAGGTAAGGTCAGCAGAGCATCCCAGCCCCTTGCAGCCCACCGCTGTGAAGGTCAGGGGTAGGTGGCATCGTGAGCTGCTGCACTGCGTGGTCCCAGGGCCGGACTGCCGAGCTAGCAACAGCAACCTTAAAGCTGCCGCAGAGATCTCACAGCATTCTGGCACCGAACCCGCATCCTTTCTCCAGCAAACACCAGGACACACCCAAGTGCTAGTCCCCCAGGAAAGAGCATGTGCTAGCATCCAGGGCAAGCACTGTGTTACAGTAGTTCAGGAGCAGCTGGCTGCTCCCTCCCTCCAGCATGCAGTGCCAGAGGTGGGCTCAGAGGTGGCACCAGTGGCTTCCCAGCTGCATTCAAGTTTGCAGGTGCTTCGGAGGGACGTGAGTGGTGTCAGGGCTGGTCGAGCAGTGAGTCAAAGCCACCTCAATCCCGCACGCCACAGCGAGAGCCTGGTCCCATTAGTCAATGGGAAATTGGCTCCCAATTTCGCCAGCTTGGGGAAGTCACCCTAAGGCTCGCTTTATCGCTGCAGCGTTGGGGAGTTGTCCTCTCCTTACCTTCAGCTGGGCAAAGGCAAGGGATGCAGCAGGAGCCTCGCTATGCTCAGCAAGTTCAGTGAGCCACGGTCAAGCTCACAGAAAAGCAGGATTTCCACGGCAGAATGGGATCCTGGGACAGGGAAAAAGCCTCACTCCTCAGGGCTGTGAGCATCACTCCAACTGCCTCCTCCCTGCCCTGCGAAAACCTTCTCCCAGATGCACCCCGAGCTGCTGAGACTGGGGGTTCCCCGCCAGCAGCCCTCCCATCACCTCTGCGGAGTCCCCAGCAGTTCGCTGGGTGCTTGAAGCCCTGGCAAGGACCCATCTGGAGCTGGGGACCTCTTCCTCCCCATGCAGGGGCTCAGGAATGCGGCGTACAGGGTCTGAGGCCAGCAAAAACGTTTGAACTCCCCCCCTAAGAGGCCCAGAGAGGCCGTCTCGCACTGCTGAGCGGCAGACGCGCACGGCAGCGATGGCTGAGCCAGAAATGGGGAAGGGGGGCTTGGATCCAAATTCTTTCAAGATGAAGCCGCTGGGGAAGACTCAATCGTCTCCACCGACCGGCTCTGGTTTGAACGCTTTGAACACGGGGACTGCCAGCTTTTATCAGGATGCGCTGGCAAGGTAGGACGCCAGCTCCTCGCCCTGACAAGGAGAAGGCAGCTCGCACAAGTCCAGAGCATCCTGGAAGAAGGTAAGGGAGGAAAGTTAGCAAAGATGCCCACGCAAGCTCGCCACAGAGGAACCTGTTCTGCAACGTGCCCGTGTTCTCTGGGAGCTATGCGCGCCACAGCACCGAGTCTGCAGGAGCTCGGCACAGGGTGAGTGCCCTGGCCATGCCGGGCTCACAGCAGCGATAGCTGGGCCATGAGCCCCAGGACGCAGCTCGGATTCCACTGCGGTGGATGCTCAGGGTGATGCCGGATCCCTCTGCCCCTTGCCCCGTTCCTCTGGAAGGAAAGGCAGCTTGTTTAGGGATGTACTTTCAATCTCGGTGACTCCCTGCTAGTCAAGAAGCCACCAAAAGGGGCATCTCCCTGCACATTTTAATTTCCTCCTCAGTTTTGAAGGTAATTACGGCAGGAGCGAGTGGCCTTGCGCGCTCCCCTATTCAAGCACCTATCGGTACAATTAATCCCGCAACCGTTCTGAGCAGCGGCAAAAAGGGCCTTTGGTGTAAGGTCCTTTATCTGGGAACAAAGAGCTGCCTGTGGGAGAGAACCTGAGGTTGCACTTTTCCCGCTGACGAGCGTTTCGCGTACACAAAAGCCGAGCCACACAGAGTGCCCTGCGCGAGCCTCAGGTCTGGGAGACCCCGTGACACGTTTTCCCGGAGCATGCTGGCCACCCCGATCCCCCCTCCTCCAGGAGGGTCCTTCCCCCTCTGACCCCAACTAAACCCTGTGGCTGTCCTCCTTCTGGACAGGGGATGGCCCCGCTCCGAGGCCAGGGACTTCCTGGAGGGGGAAAGCACTCCCATCCTGCTCAGACCAAAGCAGATCGCGTGCTCTGTGGATCAGGAGCTTCCGAGCCGTCGTGTGCACATGAGGTTTCGGCACTCAGGCACGAGCTGGGCTGCGGGGAGGCTCTTGCTCTTGCTGATGCAGCCAAGAGCCAGGAAAGCAGCGGAGACTGCAGCCAGGGAGGGGGGCTGGCAGCACACAGGGTGGGCTGGGGGTACCCAGGGTGAGGGTGCCACGCAGGGGGTTTGGGAGCCTGGCGAAGACGCAGGCAGACGCTGTCTGCCAGCTCCCTCTGCAGGGATGGGGCTGGCAGCACTGCTGGCATGCTGCACAGCCCAGGCACCCTCATCCTCCCCTGGGAATCCCGTCTTTCCTGGGGAACCCTCCTTCATGCCCAGAGTCCAGGGGGGACCATTGCAGGGTCCCACCCTCTGCGGCCGTCGGGCCGGGCAGGCCAGGGGCGG
>NW_010226316.1:14982-16712 GCF_000690775.1 Eurypyga helias
GGGAACCCGTCCTTACGCCAAGCAGGGCGCCTGCTGCTCCCCAGCGCCGAGGGGGAAGATGTGGGAGCTGCTGCCCCACACCCCGTCCCTCTCTGTGGGGGCTCGGACTGCTTGTGCCCACCAACGTGCGGTTGCCCCAGGTCCGGGGCGAGCTGATGGCTTGCCAGTGAACTGGGAACAAAGGGAAGAGAGGAGGGGAAAGAAAAGGAAAAAAAAAAAAAATGGGGCCTGTATCACAGCTGTGGCCCTTCGTGCCAAGGGCGTTTGGCCCATCATCAAAGGGGATCGGATTTGCTGAGGCAAATGATGACACATCCACTTCAAGCGGGGCAGGTTCTGCCTGCTGCTGGAGGCGAGCCACCGGAGTGAAGAAGTACTGTGGGCACTTAATAATAGACTCATTATTTCTGCATTATGGCAGGGCCCAGAGGCCCCAACTGAGATTAAGGCCCCTTTGTACACACCACACACACATGCACAGGGGCAGGCAGACCCTGCCCCGGAGAGACTGGCCAAGGATGGGCACCACCAACGGTCCCGGCACCATGGCCGGTCCCTGTCCTGCTGGCACCATTGTGGGTCCCGGCTCTGCCGGCACCATGGTAAGGTCGCAGCAGAGCCTGAGATGCCAGTTCCAAGGATGCATCCTCCGTTTCCCAACCCCACACCCGCAGTGGGGTATAATAACCTCATGCAGGGAGACAGCCCCGTGGCTCTGAGCCATCGGCTGGCTGCATCTTCCTCACAGTCCCCTCATCTGACCCCAGTGCCCTGCACCTTCCAGATGGGGCAAAGCCAGCTCCTGGATGACCGAGAGCTGCCTGGCACGCAGGATGGAGGAGGATGGGAGCACTCCCTACCCAGCCCCATCACCCACTCGCCGGTCACTAACTGGCTGAAGAGGGTTTTCCGGCCGCGTGCTCCTCGCCAGGAGCTGTTTCCTGACGGCTGCGAGACAGACTGAAGCATGTGAGAGAGGACAGGTGCCAGCTCCGCGAAAAGCAGATCAAGTGGCAGCTCTCGAGATGCGGGGAGGGTTGGGCCGGTCGTTTCCTCCTGGTCACGCACCAGGCCAAGCAAGGAAGGGCAGATTTCTGACATTTCGAGAGCGGGACCGTGCCAGAGACCCATGCAGCACCCTCCTTCCAAAGCATGGTACCTCGGAGCCCAGGACTTTTGCAAAACAGCAGGCTCCTGCCCTGCAATCGCGCGCCAAGGACACGTGCAGCCCGCCGCCCAAGCCCTGCCAGGTCCTGGTTCTGCGGAAAGGCTGTACTGACGCCGGGAGAGGACGTGAGCCAGCTGCCCGAGTCCAGCCCTGCACTGCAATTACTGTTCTATTAATACCGCGGGGATTTCGGATGTCAGAGCCTGGTGTGCCATGCTGGGGTCAGCCCGGCTGGGGAAGAACAGCCATCCCTGCCCACGCGATGGATGTGCCCCGGTGCTCCCTGCTTCGGCTTGTCCAGGGGGAAAAGCCATTTTCGTTCTGCCAGGCTGCGGGCAAGGGGAATAGACAGACCCCAGGGACAGCCTCCCAGCCCTGCCTGCTGTCAGACACCCTGCCAGCCTTCAAACGACATCCGCCCTCTCGGGACAGGCATGTCCCTGCCTGGCCCAGGGGAAGGGGCTGTCCGCTGCAGCTCCCTGACAGGGTGACAATGTGACTAGCTGTGCTGGGTGGGCAGGAGCTCTGCAACCAGCGGGCAGGAGAGATTTATAGGTCGCCG
>NW_010226316.1:16737-17095 GCF_000690775.1 Eurypyga helias
CCTCGCCTGCCCAATAAATAACTCATCCGATGGGGAGACGCCAGACCTGTTCAAGCTGTGAATGCCATCGACCTGGACGTAGGCAGCAAATAAGCCTGCAAAACTGCCTTCGCTTCCAGTCCCTGCCGTGACAGGGATGCTCCCGCCGACTCCCTCCACTGCCCCACTGCCCTGTGGCCATGGCAAAAAACCGTGTGGCCATGGCTTCTGGGGGCAGGTGTACCCATGGGGCCACCGAGCCAAGTCAGGCCGGCACGGGTGGATGGAGAGCCCCAAAGTCCTTGGGGGAAGGAAGGGAATGCGGTCACTGCTGCAGGCCTGCCTCCGCAGGGCACCATTTGCGTCAGGCTGAGATCCA
>NW_010226317.1:0-46732 GCF_000690775.1 Eurypyga helias
CTTCCTTGTTTTTTTCCTCCGATTCTCATCCTTCAGTGGAGGAAGGAAGAGGAAGGTGTGAGAGCGGCTTCATGGTGTTTTGCTGGCCAGAGTTAACCCACAACATCCAACATCAGATGTTTTCACAAATCTTGTCTAATTAGTTTTTTTTTTTTTTTTTCTCTCTTAACTTGAATATTCTGGTAAAAGTGTGGAGCCTCAACAGTTACTAACTATTCTGGAGAACAGAATAAGAATTTGCACCTAGTGAATGCTAAACCTTCGTACAAACACTGTGGCCATATCATGTTTCTTCCTGAACAGGCATGTTTTGAGAGAGAGTAAAAGAGAGACACTATTGAAGAATTTCCAAATTAAATACTCCTCCCTTTATGCCACTGGAATTGAATGCTAGGCATATAGTTTTAATGCCAGAAAAGGCTATTTCTGATTGTCTTGCCTAGCAAAAGCCACAAATTTTTATCTACTAGTTTCTTCATTGAGTCCCTAACTGTTAGTAGGGTATTATTCTAGGTTTAATTTCAAGGCTTCATCTGAGAAGAAATCCAGTGTACCCTTGAGCAAGTGATTTGATTGGAGATCCTGACTGTTAGGAATGCATGCTTTTGTTTCTGAAAGTAGTTAGCATAGTTGCCAGATGTTGGATCTTGTTCTACCCCTTTCCATTAGTTTAAAAAGCCCTCTGCTATCAGAGGTATTTACAGACCATGCTCTGATCACTTTTTACCTTTCTGGGGATAAACTAAACAGACTGAAGTCCAGGAGTCATAAAATGCCCCCTTACAAAAAGCTTTAACTTTAGATTGTTGCTCCCTTTGAAAGGTGACTGTAAAAACAGTACTGAGGAGTTTCATGTTTATAGCTTTAATGGTTTCTATATAAGGAGCTTCAGTTTACCATTTAAAATGTAGCAAGACTGGCTGCCAGACCTTTCAGTTTTATCATGGTCTCCATGGAAAGTTGAGATTTTTGCATCCTGGCTGTCATCACAAGCAGTAAATGCAGATTAAATCAGAGCAGGGCTTGAAGGCTGGTGTTGAGGTCCATGGCCTACTTCCCTTTCCCCTTAGAGCAAAGAGATCACATGCCTGGTGAGGTTAAGCTGTCTCACATCACACGATGTGACTCAAAGGTTGTTTGGTCCCCCTCTTGCCTGGGTCCCTCCTCACCCCCCACCAAGAGGAGTCGTGCTCACTCCAGTGTCTTCTCTGGGTCATGCTGCACCTCAGTACACCCTCAGCTACCCCATGTGATGGTGGCGCTGTCAATGCCTTTCCTTGGGTCGGCAGCAAACATCACCCCGTGAGAGTGGGTGGCCATGTTAATGAGTCACAAGGCAAAGCAGAGCCCAGAGCTCACTCCTTAAGCCACACTAGTTCTTCCCTGCAAATACCAAGTGGAACAGTAGCAAAAAAGTGGCAATTTTGTTCAGTGAGAGGATTTCACTTTTACACGGTCATTTTTTCACAGCAATGTTGCCCATAGAGGCAAAAGAAACCTTTTTTCTTTTTTGTTTTTGACTTCTTGTTGCAGTTAGTGGGTGTAAGTAGAAAGAAAATTTCATACTTTAAAGATAGGAGTTACTAAAATAGTGGAATTGATTGGTGACTATGGGGAGAACAACCTAAATACAGAAGGAGGGGGAAAAAGGGAAGAAGAAATGAAAGAAAGCAACAAATATTTGAGGAAAGAATACACTGATCTTTTTTCTCATTATTTTTTCTTCCCACCATTTCTTCCAATTTAAATCTTCAGTTGTAGGCATCAATCCAACAACTATATGAACCAAGTAATTAATGCTATGTATGGAAATACTGTTATTAACTCAAGTGACCGCAGTCAAGATCAGATTTCTGATCCTTTTTTCTATAATGTACATGTAGAATTATATTTCCCATGATGGAGTATTTGTTTTGCAATTTGTTAATTACCTTCTTTATTATGGAGAGAATTTGTACTCAGAGAGCTACAAAAGGGTTTAGGTCTCCAACAGCACTTAGAAACACAGTCAGATCCACATCAGGAAATAAAGACATGAATTAAATGATCCCCAAATGCTTTCCGAGCCAGGAACACAAGCTATGGATGTGTCTTTTAACAGGTTCACTTATCCCTAAACACATCCACACTGTCACTTAGGTAAACCTCAGACTGTGCTCAGAACTGAGGGAATCCAGGCTCTCATGTGTTAGAGATGCACGTGCCAGAGTCAGAGGTGCAGCAGCGAACACCTCCAGTTATCTTTTAACAGGTGGGGAGCTGGATGCTAGGTCTGGGAAAACTGCGTAATTCCAGGATTTGCCCCAGTGGGAGGGTAACATATGCAACACCTCTCCTGCTGGTCTCTAACAAACCTCTATCTCCTCCTGTTCAGCCTGGAGAAGAGGAGGCTCCGAGGAGACCTCATTGCAGCTTTCCAGTATCTGAAGGGGGCCTACAAGGGTGCTGGGAGACGACTTTTTACAAGAGCCTGTAGCGATAGGACAAGGGGTAACGAGTACAAATTGAAAACAGGGAGGGTTAGATTGGATATCAGGAAGAAATTCTTCCCAGAGAGGGTGGTGAGGCACTGGAACAGGTGGCCCAGAGAAGCTGTGGATGCCCCATCCCTGGAAGTGTTCAAGGCCAGGCTGGATGAGGCTTTGAGCAACCTGGTCTAGTGGAAGGTGTCCCTGCCCATGGCAGGGGGGTTGGAACTAGATGGTCTTTAAGGTCCCTTCCAACCCAAACCATTCTGTGATTCTATGATCTAAGGACAATAATGCTATTAACATTCTTCCTAAAATGCTGGGAATTCAGGCTGCAATCTTCTAGGCTGAGTATCATCACCACCTTCCCCCTGTCTCATATTTTTACCATATAGAATGGAGATTTCTAAATACATTTCACAAGCTGTGTCCTTTCCATTACCATTAATAATATTTAATTCCTGAAGATATATGTCTGCTGAAATATTTATTATAAATAAGCCTGCATTATAGAGCTATAGTCCATTTTAAAATGTAGATCATCTTTAAAGAAGAGATTTAATACAGATCTTATGCAA
Organism: Eurypyga helias; assembly: GCF_000690775.1. Taxonomy (NCBI): domain Eukaryota; kingdom Metazoa; phylum Chordata; class Aves; order Eurypygiformes; family Eurypygidae; genus Eurypyga; species Eurypyga helias. The sequence continues at coordinate 3,047 of NW_010226317.1, forward strand.
TATTTATCGATTAGAACTAGTTTCAGGGATTCATAGTTGCATAATGATTTATAAATAAAAAATAATACTGGAGGATATGTTTCATTTAAGAGACTTTTTTTTTAATTCAGTTATATCTAATATTTTGGTAGTTAAATTGAAATCCTGCTACATGATTTATGATCTGAGAACATAAGCTAACATCTAATTCAATTTCATCTTCTTTAGGATAGATATAAACTATATTCTGTAGATTCACAGGAACACTGTATTTTTGGGATTTGTTATAGTTAACCGGATAGGGCATAAGAAATGCAGAAATGGTAGTCATTAGCAATCCTCCACCGTGGCTAAAGTCTTCTTGGAAAGAGATTAAGAATGATATGGATTCCTTAAGTAAACCAAAGAGGCAGGTCTTCAGTATTATATCTTGCAGGTTCCTCTCCCTGCTCTAGCCACTGCAATGCCAGCACTGACACTTATGCACAGCATTTTCTACAGGCCATGGATATCTGTTGCAAGTGTTGCCCAGGCCTGGCCCTACCTAGACTGTGAGAGCTAACAAAACTCTGGTGTCAGGCTGCATCGGTTCAGAAGAAAACAGCAGTTCTTTTTGTTCTGAAGATGTCTGAAATGTTTGGTTGATATAGCCAGTTTAAACTGAAAGAAAGCCTTCATAGGATTTACTGGATTTACCTTCCTGTACGTATTAATTGGAAAGTTACTATTTAATAGTTTTGTGTTGTCTCAGTTAACTTTTTTTTCCAGAAAGAAAAAATTAGGAAGTTGATATTAATATGTTGTATTCATAAAATTTTTGAAACTTCCTGAGCTTTCAGAGATTCATGGTGTCTTAAATACATTTACAGATCCAGAATTATGTCCTGATATTGTTGTGCAGTTCAGTTTGCTCTGTTTTCCTGTATCCCTCTGTTGCTTCTCACCTCTGTCTTCCACTGTAAAACCCTTCAGGCACAGACTACTTTTTGCTTCTGACAACTGTGCCCATGGTAGGATAACCTTTTCCCATGAAGCCTCCATGGTACAAATAGTCATAGCAAAAGGCCAATGTGATCATCTGTTTAGGTGTCCTCTAGTAATACAGGTCTCAAGACTGCACTGATTCTTGTTTGAATTACAATGAATCTTTGGGAAAAAAGTATCCAATTGTAATTCAAGTATTTCCAGTGATGGAGAATCCATCACAAACCTCTGCAACTGATAGATGTTAATTATCAGAACTTCTATCAACCATTATCAGTTACTTTAAGACCACCCCAACAAAAGCTACCTGTATGTTCACTCGGAATTGCAGGTGGAAAAGATCTGTTCAGTTCAGTAATCTGTAAGGATGGAGGTATCTTCATGCTATGCCCCTTCATCCCAAAGGATATTTGGTATTTCTCCTCAACCCCAGACACATCAAAGGGTCTCTGGAGAGATTACTTCTTTAAACAGATGACAAACAATAGGACTGAACAAATAACAGTGAAATATGTAACACTGTGGTTTTAACTTTTTCCTACTGCAAAATGTCCCTGAGCAGCTCATAAATTATTTAACATGGCTCTTCAGAATTGCTCCATGGACCTGTACATTTGCGTGTGTGTATGAGAAAGAGAGAGAATATTATTCCTTCCTAACCAATTCCCTGGAAAGTTCCTTGTAAACATTTGGGTATTGAGCGATATTAACTGTGATGGATCATATCAGTATCTCAGTATTATTTCTGGACTTAACAGGTACTATCAGCAGCTGGAATGTTTTTGGATTTTAGCTCTGCCATGCAGACACATAGTTAGAAATTTAGAAAATCTAAAAAAAAAAAAAAAGCCAAATCAAAAACTCCCAAATCTCCACTCCTGGGCCAGTCAGGCCTTATCTGAGATGTCATTATTACAAATCTTGTGTTTACTGATGAAACCTGTGGACAAACTTTGAAATGGATGCACCTTAGAACGATGGAATGGTTTGGGTTGGAAGGGTCCTTAAAGACCATCCAATTCCAACCCCCCTGCCATGGGCAGGGACACCTTCCACTAGACCAGGTTGCTCAAAGCCTCATCCAGCCTGGCCTTGAACACTTCCAGGGATGGGGCATCCACAGCTTCTCTGGACAACCTGTTCCAGTGCCTCACCACCCTCTCCAGGAAAAACTTCTTCCTGATATCCAATCTAAACCTCCCCACTTTCAATTTAAACCTGTTACCCCTTGTCCTGTCACTACAGGCCCTTGTAAAAAGTCCCCCTACAACATTTCTTTAGGCCCCTTCAGGTACTGGAAGGCTGCAATAAGGCCTCCCCGGAGCCTTCTCTTCTCCAGGCTGAACAAGCCCAACTCTCTCAGCCTGTCCCCATAGCAGAGGTGCTCCAGCCCTCGGAGCATCTTCAAGGCCTCCTCTGGACTCGCTCCAACCGGTCTATATCCTTCTGATGTTGAGGGCTCCACAGCTGGATGCAGCACTCCAGGTGGGGTCTCACAACAGCAGAGTAGAGGGGCAGAATCCCCTCCCTCGACCTGCTGGCCATGCTTCTCCTGACACAGCCCAGGATACGGTTGGCTTTCTGGGCTGCCAGCGCACACTGCCAGCTCATGTCCAGCTTTTCATCCACCAGTACCCCCAAGTCCTTCTCCTCAGGGCTGCTCTCAATCCATTCTCCATCCAGCCTGTATGGAGTCAGGCTGGCCCTGGGCACCTGCAGTATCTCTTCATCCATTCCACTAGACTTCTGAGAGTACCCTGCCAACAACTGCCTTGGTAAGGACAAGTGGGTGACTATTCGTATTTCATCTCTCCTCTTATCCTCGGCATATACACTTACACCCCATGGCTTCACTCAGGTAGCAGCACAGGACAGCACCTCCTCTACGATATCCTGGTCCACCCACTGCCTCCAGCTACTGGGAAGGGACTGCTCCTCAGTAGCAAGACAGTGGAATGGGTGCCTGCCAGACACAGCAGCATCTAAGATTTGAGGGCATTAAACAACGATTGCTTTTTACTAACAGTCCTCTGTGAAATTAGAACCTACTTTTCCTGATTGATTGTTTGTTTGTTTTTAAGTACCTGAGACTGAAATGCAGCCAACAGCCATTCTTGGTATGGCTTGTATTATGAAATAAGAAATTATTTTAATTGCTCTAGCAATTCCCTTCCCGTTGCTGTAAACAAAATTATTTCCTTCAGCAGCAGCCTGACTCATGTTGCACTCAACAAAAGAGCTGCTCGCTCCCATCAGGGCCTGTGTGAAGGCTGGGGGGGGCGGGGCTGCAGCCTCTCCCCTCACATGGGCTGCAGAGCACAGGCTGGGTCTGCAGCCAGCCGGGTGATGCTGCTGGGGCAGGACTGACCTCTCAGTCCTTTGTTTCACTCCATCCCCACCTATCTCAGTTTATACAGACTCTGCCTCTCTCCCTCACAATGGCATTTATTTACAAGCCATTTCAATGTTACATGTTTGGAAACAGCTTTAAGGTAAGGAAAGGCAAGAGCACTGTGCTGGAAAAGCTCCGGGAGCCCTGCTCTGTCTGAATTATTTCTAGATTGAAGTACCTTTGTGAGGTTTGGAGTTTTTTTCCTTGAACAAGTTAATCCCCTGTACAGGAATTAAAGTCAAGAGAGAAAGGCAGATTGAGTCCAAAGGAGTAGGAAAGGGATATAGTTTCATGGGAAAATCCTGTGGATTTTCTCTTCAGATGTGCTGATCTATAGGTTGATGAAGTCAAGGCAAGACATAACTATTATGAAAATGTAGCTCCGGCACTGCACAGCCTGCAGAACCTCTTCTGCTGGTGTTGGCTTTGAGCTCACAACTTCAAAATCATTGATTTAAGCATTTTACTATTGATTGCACAATTAAAGCGTGAGTAGGGGGGAGGAACAGGCAGCCAGTTACGGTATTCAGCTTCACTTTACATGACTCAGACACATATTATTTATTTGTGTGTTGCTGTTGGATGAGATTGAAGTGTCTTTAGGAGTGATTTTGGCCCTTGGCAAGTAAAGGTATTTGGATATATACCCAGTTTTAAGCTAGTAGCACTATTATATGAAGACTGCATTTACTCTTCATCTTCTGAGTGCTTATTCATAATGCTGTAGTTAACCAAATGCTTGTAACTCTCTCCATAAGCCTAAGTTTGTATTATTAATAAACAAGTCCTATGTTGAGCCTTTTAAAAGTCCTATACTCAATGTTTACGTTAAAAAAGGGAAACATGAAGAGAGATTTTCCTAGACATTTTAGGGTGCAGAAATGACATAATGACTTTTTTTTTTAAATTCATAATAATTTTCTTTAGGTTACATTCTGACCATTCTACATACAGTTTAGGACAAGGGGTAACAGGTTTAAATTGGAAGTGGGGAGGTTTCGATCAGATATCAGGAAGAAATTCTTCCCAGAGAGGGTGGTGAGGCACTGGCACAGGTTGCCCAGAGAAGCTGTGGATGCCCCATCCCTGGAAGTGTTCAAGGCCAGGCTGGATGAGGCTTTGAGCAACCTGGTCTAGTGGAAGGTGTCCCTGCCCATGGCAGGGGGGTTGGAACTAGATGGTCTTTAAGATCCCTTCCAATCCAAACCATTCCATGATTCTACAGTTGAAATTGGTTTAGAAATACCTCCAGATATTTTTTTAAGAGACTCAGTTAGGTTCCTGCACACCTGGAGAAGTATCTATTTTTCCTTCATGTATCTCTCGTGCAATTAGTAGAACTGCAGAAGTGTAGGGATACCCTGGTTATAATTTGTTCATAGACCTAAGAAATCCTTTGATATAGTGATACATACACATGTTAATTATATAAAGGAGAGATACCTTGGAATTGATTTGCATAGTAAATGATGTAGCTAAACTAAGCAAGACACTTCTCAAAAGTGCAGTATCTTTGAATCTGATGGCAGCAAAAGTAATACCTTCCTGGTGCAGTGGAAAGCAATAGAGAGCATTTGGGAAATCATGGAATGCTGATTCATTTCCAATTATTTTTTAATTAAAATAAGACATGAGAGTGAATGACAACTTTTTTTTTTTTTTGTCAAATTTTATTTTCAGTGCCAAATAAGCTGGGACTGTATAAACTAACAATTCTTTAAAAGGTACCTCAAGTAATTCACAATATTTACCTAGGCGTAATCTTAGCAGCATTTTCAGTTGGGATATAATACTGGTTTACTGTGGTGGCTGCACCTATTCAGTCTGAGATAAAGCAGAATAGATGTTATTTATAATAACTCCTTCCATTAAACTCATAGCTTGTACTCTGTACCACAGATGAGCATCCAGCAGTCTACATAGTTCACATTACTAACCATTCAGACACCAGTCTGGGCTTCGTCCCATAATCAATAATCATCTATCCTTCATTTTTATTACTATCTAAGCATAACTGCTAAATAGATATGGTGAAAGATGTATACCACTGTCACCACTAAAACATCTTTGTTCAACATCCTGCCCATGACACAGCAACACTGCCTTTTTTCTTATCCTTTGAAAATGCTTTTGAAAAGATTTGCTGTATTGATGAAGTGGATTTGCCCTTAAAAGCCTGCAAACTGTGTTGGGAAACCTCATGCAACTAGTTTACAAAGTATTTTTTCACTTACAATTTTCTAATTTCATATAAATCACAGCTGAAAACTTGATCTGTAGGTCTGAACACATATAGCCTCTGGAAGATGTGATCTGAATTCAAGCTCAGATCAGAGAACGAATTTTGCAAAGGTTTCTTGTTTTCATGTCATAAAACTCTGAAGCCAAACAAGCTCACCTTGAGAATACTCCAAATTATGCGGGGCAAAACCTAATCAAATCACTAATCAAAACCTAGAATTTACAATCTCTTACAAAGAGAGCAGAGGAGTCTCTTGATATTGGTATTGTTAGTATTAGGGTTAATTATTTGATAATTAATTACATTTTGTTCAAATTATTAGCTTTTGTTTTCTGTCCTTCATTTGTTTGCATACCTGTGCCAGCTCAGGTTACATAATTGGTCATGCAGATTACATAAGATTATTTTTCTTCGTTTGGATTGCCTGATGCTTATAAAAGGGAAAATTATGAGAAAAACACTTTTGACTTTGAATTTTCTGATACACAATCCTTTGAACTGAAATTTGTAATGCTCTAGGAGTTCTGTGAATACTTAAAAACCACTTTGCACTTTTTGAATAATCAGTGTCGTAAATAATACAATCCTGTCATTAGCGTTAATCTAAATTAAACAGAATTATTTTTTCAAAATATATCAATCTTCCATGGAAAACCACATGGCGTTTGACAGTGTTGCTAATTTCTAGTTAGTGACCGATAATTGGACTCTTTATTCAAGGTTGCTGTTTTCTGTATTCAGGATGTTTATTATGAGTTCACTGCTTAACACTTGTGCAGGAATATTTTCTTGGCTTTAATATGAGTAGTCTTTCACCCCCTGAATTCTGTTCAGATTTCTGAAGACCATTTGCTCCTCTAAGGCGAATCCATGTAGAAGTATAGACTTGATTGCATGTGAATAAGGTTGATGGCAAAACTTGACCTCAAATTTTGATATGGTTCAAAACCAAAACCCAGATGAGAACACCAGATTTTCTAGCTCTCTGTCAAAAATGAGCAGTATTGAGTAAACCAAGATACGCAGGTGCATTTGAGAAGTTCACAGTGTAGTTAAAGAAGATAATGTAGTTTTCAGGTTTGTAGGCTTAAACCCAGGCATTTAAAATGAATGTTGATTAAACTGATCATCTTCTAAGGAAATATGCTCAATAGCTTCTCCAAAATAAACTACTCTAACTACTCTGCGCTGGTGAGGCCTCACCTGGAGCACTGTGTCCAGTTCTGGGCTCCTCAGCTCAAGAAGGACAAGGAACTGCTGGAGAGGGTCCAGCACAGGGCACTAAGATGATGAAGGGCCTGGAGCACCTTCCATGTGAGGAAAGGCTGAGAGAGCTGGGGCTGTTTAGCTTGGAGAAGAGGAGGCTGAGGGAGGATCTTATCAATGCTCATAGGAATCTAAAGGGTGGGTGTCAGGAAGATGGGGCCAGGCTCTTCTCAGTAGTGTCCAGAGACAGGACTAGGGGCAATGACCATAAACTGGAAACAGGAGGTTCAACCTGAACATGAGGAAACCCTTCTTCCCTGGGAGGGTGACAGAGCACTGGAACAGGCTGCTCAGAGAGGGGGTGGAGGATCCTTCTCTGGAGACTTTCAAAAGCCGCCTGGACTTGTCCCTGTGTGATCTGCTCTAGGTGATCCTGCTCTGGCAGGGGGGTTGGACTAGATGATCTCTAGAGGTCCCTTCCAACCCCTACCTCCCTGTGAATTCTGTGAATCAGATTTTCCAGTAGATATCTGTCTACAGATTAGGAAGTAAAGTTTTTTTCTCAGCCTACAATTTAGGCAAATGGGACACAATTGCAGTAAGGAAGGGTTGAAAGTCTTGTGCTTTGGTTAAACTGGAGAAAGTCAACTTGGGGCTGTTCACAACAGGCCTGCGTTACAGCAGTTCCCATGTTATTAAAAACTGTAATCACAACTAGTTTTTTGCAGGCATCCAAAGTATCAAGGAGTTTATGTCACTAAACCTCATTCCATAACTATTTCTTAGTAGAACATTGTTTTTTTAAAATCTTGGACCTTAAATGTAATATAGATATATTCAAATAATTAAAACATGCAAGGGAGATCAGGGTTCAATTAATTAAGATTTGTTCTGCCTGGGACTGTACAGATTGGGCAACATGGATTACTATTCCATATTTATTTTCTGAGTATGATCTGCATTTCCACAGTAAATTTCCTGAGTTAGAAAGAATATTCTCTGTTTTCGATCAAATTGAAATCACATATATACGCCTCATATTTTGACAGGGTGTATTAAGCATTCAGTTTTCAGGTAATCATGCCCATCAGAGCACTTACAGATCATCTCTGATATGATGGGAAAAACATCAACTCTTGGGTAACCAAAACCTGTCCCAGTCAAGTATCTCTTCCTTCCAGGCTTACTGTATCATGTTTCTACGTAAAGAACAACATCCTTCCTGGAATGCTAACCCTTAGGGGGAACTTGCATGTGAGACACTGGTATGTCTTTGATTCATTGACCCTGAGAACAGTGCTGAGACATCCTTAAGAATTCAATGGCTTTAGAATCCGAGTTCCAGCTTGCCAGTGGTTTTGCTATCCCAAAAATGTGGAAAGTTGAAGAGGGTGGGTTGTGGTTTGGGTTTTTTTTGTGTTTAGTTGTTTTTTGGTTTCAGTTTTTTTGTTGTTGTTTTATTTTTTAAAATTATTTGTTTATTTTCTGGCAGTGAAAATGCTGGTTTCATGTTTTTTATTTGGTTGAGAAGAACAAGAATTAGTTCTTTTCTTGATAATCTTATGTTCACCTTCACTATGTCAGCATGGAGTCAGTAAATTATGTTGGTATTAAAAAAATGAATCTTTTTCCTTTCCTGTATTTAGATAATTTGTGGATTATATCCCTGCAGCTGCATCAACCCCCCAAAAAGTCCACAAAGCTGCACTTAATGTTTCCACATGTAGTCTGATTGCAGGGTTACATTAAAAGTAAATATATTAAAAAGAAGGTTTCAGGAGCATGGCCTGTTACTCTTCCCTATAAATTAAGAAAATAACTATATTCTTCATCTGTTATTCTAGATCTACTGATATAACTTGAGCTTTATTTGCACTTGAATATAAAGTCTACCTTAAAAACTTCATTTATTTATGAGTAATGTTATAAAACAATTAACATTTTAGCATGGAATGTCCTTAAGCACATTGAAACTGTAAAACTTAATTCAATCTGACTCTTTTTTACTTCAGTCCATTCAAAAAACAGTGTTGAAGACTTCCAAATACTGACAGAAATGCTTGTTAACTTCATAGAAAAAATCCAAACAGTTCATGGAATTTTTGCCTTGGGGAAGCATTTGTTTTTCTTATTTGGTCAATTAAACACTGCTTTTCCTAAAAGAGGGTGTATTGTAACATCAGGCATGATAATAACCAGAAACACTAACGGGTTGTTGCAAATAGTTTGGGTTGATCTCTGATGTCCCAGTTATGTGTTTGGAGAGCTCAGGCACCTGAGGGAGGGGAAACACAAACTGAGGAGTCTTCTGCATAATTTTCCTTGAGATTATTCACACCAAAGAGCTCCAAGCAGATAAAAAGCGGCTTTCTTATGAACATGATGGTGCTCTAGTGGCAAGGAGGAAAAAAAAAAAAATTAAGCTACGTGATTATTTTTTCAATAAGTAAAGGGAATTTTAAATAGAATTACTCTAAAGAAGTTATCATGGTGCCATCAAAAGCATTGGGAAGGCTTTTGTGCTGAAAAAGAGTGGATGTAAAAAGCATGTGAAGTCTTGTGCTGGCTGCACACTTAGAAGGTGCTGATTCAACACAAATTAATAAATTTGAGAGAACACAATGATTTCACTAACATCTTCACAAAAAATGTTGGGATTTTTCCACACAGTTAAGATGCATGATGTTCACTTCCTGTTTTATTTTTGTGTTTACATTTCAGATTTTTTTGCATTAGAATATAAGTGCCAAAATTACATGAAGCTGCAGTGAAATATTTTTGTAAGTCTGAAATGAAATATTGATTTTAATTTATTCCAGCCTCACATAAAATCAAGAATTACAGATTTTGAAACATTAGATTTTCCCATGAGGTGGGTCTCAGGTGAGAAATCATCTCTGTGCTGGAAAGCTTTTAAACACACCCTTAATTCCTTGTCCGGGAGAAGGAGAGTTTGAGCATGTAGTTAAATGCTGTGGTTATCTGAAGGCTCAAACAGGTGTGTAAAAGGTGTTGCAAAGGAAGCTCAGTTCCTGAGAAATGTGGGATGGATCCATTGCAAGCTGTTGTGGGCACCTGCAGCGCAGCTGCCTGGGGTCCTCGTGGGCCTGCTGGGCAAGGAGAGAGGAGGTCACCTGGCTGAAACTCCCATGACAGAATGAGATGAATTGTGCCTGGAAGGTTCCCAGCTGTTTTCTAAATTTCACACACAAAAAAAGCTCATCCAGAAGGGAAATCTGCCAGGTAGTAGTACATTATCTGTTTGCAAAAATAGGTCTTACAAAATTTTACAGTTGTATCATTTCAGATGGCACATTTCCTTTCATTGGCACCATTTACAGAAACTCCCGTCACAGTCACAAGCATGCAAAGCCAATCCAGCACTTTTTCTTTCCAAGAGGTCTGGTTGTAGAAGCACATGTAAGGAGATCTGTCCTGTTCCTCTGCTTTATGTGAATGGCTTTTTAGAGTGCCACCAATTATTTAAAATAAAATAGAAGGTGTGTTCTTCAAAGTTTCGGTGTAATGACCAGTCAACTTCCTCTTTTGGTTCTGTGCCTACCTTCTTGCCCTCAATCAACTATGTTAAGGAAGACACTGGAGTTGGATATAGGTAGAAGAGTAGCCATGTCTATATGCTCCCTCTGCCTCTCCATTGGGATGGTAAGCAGATACAGAAATGCCGGACTGCAGCCTCTACCAGGCTTGTGGCATACCATAAGTAGGACACCTTAGCTGTGATTGTCTCACAAAGTCCATATTAAGCTAAACCAGCAGATTTTACTCTCCTTCTTTCTCCAGGTTGCTGTGGGAGTGTAACTGATGCGCCTCATTAGAGTTTGATATTGTGTGAGTAATCCTATTGTTTCTATCATTCTGTGTAGAGTGTGTATAATCACTCTGCTTCCTCATGATGGTATGAGTAACCTCATTTTATGACAGACTTTTTCCATATCCCCCATTTTTTGCTCTTTAACTTGTGACTCTACTCTGTAACTTTGGATTGATTCAGATGAGGGAGGAGGCTGGGAGGTGGGAAGGAGTGATACAAATGGAGAACAAAAGCACTTTTCGTTCCTTCACCTGTAAGCCTTACAGTTCAGTTTGACTGTGAGCTAGAGATCAGATGATAAGCTGGAGGAAATCACACAGACAAAATCCATGTGCCTCAGACAGCGTTGCTGCAGAGAGCAGTGCCTCAGTTCTGCTGCCATGGCAGCATTCGGGTTTCTCTTCTGCCGGGGGCCAGGGCTGCAATGTGCCCCAGAGGAGCCCATGCAAGAGAGTTTGCACCCTTTTTCGTGGGCAAGTCTGACAGCTCCTCTGGACACATGGTGCCTGAGTTTGCAGACCATGCCTGCTGGGAGGGAAGGGAGAGCTCCACACCCGGCATCACTCCTCCTCCCGCTGGGAAGAGAGAAACTGTCCTCCGGCTGCTACTCCCGAGGCTGGGGGGTTGCAAGAGAGGCGTCCTGAACCACTGTCATGCAGCTCAGTCCTCATGCTAGACCCAGGGAGAAGTCAGGGTGTCAGGGGTGTTTCTCAGAGCTCCTTCTGAATGCGCATGCACGCCCCAGCTCATGGGGTGCAAGTGCTGAGGGGGATCACAGGGCGCCTCATCCTGTTCCCAGTGGGTGGAAGCGGTGGCTTGGTGAAGGTATCACCATCCTGGGGACCTTACCCAAGGTAGCTCTGCCAGCGCTGCTGCTGGAGCCAAACCACAGAGGTGGGAAACCTTGGGCCAAGAAATCAAGTGTAGGCAAGGTCTAGAGTTTGTTTACGATGAGTTTCCTACCTAGATGAATCACAGTGTAATAAGTTACCCGCTTAAAAGAGTGTACAAACCCAGCCACTGGCTGAGCGTTATTGCTGTGTCCTGGCTAATTCCAATTTAAGTGATGATTGTCTGTCTGTCTGTCTGAGCCCTTTCCTTGTCCTCAGCTACTGGGCGAAGCTGCTCTGCTTAGTCCAACCTATTCCATCATTCACCACACAGATGTTGTTTTTCTTTTGAAGTTGTTCTGAGGTCTCAGTGAAGAAGTATCTGAAAAACAAAAAATTGGACTGACTTTGGACACAGGATAGTGTTGCTCTTTACTAATGTCTAGCAGTTACATGAAAGCAATGAACATATATTTAACTTAGCTTCATTATTTCAGATGATATGCTTATTTTCCTCTTGCTGCATATGCCCTGTTCTTGCAACTACCTGGTATTCAGTAATGCCAGCACATCCAGCACATTATAGTACTTTCCCCAGTGTGTTCCTGTGTTCAGCTCCCAACCTCAAAGAAACAGTCATATTGGGTTCTACAGCCACATGCATTTTGCCAGATCCCTCTGCCAGTCATTTCCACCAGAACTGCGTCTGCCTCTGCTGCAATGTTGTCCTGCAGGAGATAGGCACTGTTGTTCAGAACATTTCCCAAATGCTCAATAAGGTGTGGGGTTTTTTTTGTTTCTGCAGTTTAAGGTTTGTTCTATTTCCTGGGGGGTGAGACAGTTCACAGTTTCTTGGACGTGCAGGAGAAGCAGACATACGGAAGTCTAAGGGAGAAAGGAGGTTAAATGCAAGCCACTGTATTGATGGATTGGTTTGCTTTACTTCCTTCATAATATATGAACATGAAACAAAATCCTCCATCTTGCACTTTGACATTTTTGGCAGACACCAAATACAGACCAACAGAAAAACAACCAGGAGTCAGTCCTACAGAATCAACCTTTCTTAACCTTGCTGCCACAAACACCTAATCCACATATTGTTAAAGTGTTTGCCTCTCTTCTTTCCTCCACACAAGCTCAGCCCACTTGATAGATAGTCCATTTCTTTTTGATGCCTACTGGGGTAACATTTTGATTTGCAGGATGAGATGGAAGGAAGTCCACGGGTTGCTTTCCTGTTGCTATTCATTTTATGCAAAATTTCCTCAAGTGCTATAAGGATGAGTATCTGGGCATTTTTTCTTCTGTAGTATCCATCAAGGGTCTTGATCCTTGTTAGCCATACAGTAGGTATTCATCATTAGCAACATATCTCTGCTTAGTTGATCTTAAATGATTGTTGTTGCCACTGGCTGGATAACAGAATAAATAGCAGGGAGAGCATGCCCTGGGCAAGTATTGATTGCTGTTTCAAAATATTGCCAGAAATGAGATCCAAAGTAACTACACAAAAACATTACAGTACAAGTTGGTGAGACACCAGGTTCTGAATGGTTTTCAGCTTTGTCGAGATTATTGATCACCTATAACCAAGGGGACTTAGTTTCCTGAGCGTTCACGTTACGGTTTCTGGCTTGCCTACAAGCACACTACACCAAGTACACCTTGCCTGGAGAAATAAGTGGTCTCTGGTCTCCTTGCCTTTGAATTGAAACCACCCTCTAAGAGACTTCCTCAGCCCTGACGTCATTAGCAGAGAGCAGAGCTGTGTTGGAACACGAGGGGAATATTAGATCATGGAAACTAACTCAGTGGAAGGACTTAATCTTAATTCCTTCATTCCTAGGTTGGTTGTTTGGGTTTTTTTTAAGTCATAACAAACTAGGAGAACTACCTAGTGCAGAAAAAAAACCCCAACCTTACCCAAAATAAAACCCTAAGAAAAAAATGCTAGTTACAGGCTTGTGATGTCTTTGCTTTCTGTTCTGATGTGTCCCTAGTGATGTGATTTTAATATACACCATGTCTTTTTCAGAATACGCCCTCCACCATCTTGCGTGTAACCATGGTTTACTGATGCTGCTGGAATGTGGTAGTTTAAAAACTCTTGGTAAAAAGGATTGTGCTGGATACAGTCATAGGCTGATGAGATGATCTAGAAGTGGTTCTGATGATCTGTGATTTGGATATTTTGGGAACATATATCCCAGAAGCAGAGCTGATTAAAACAGCTGTAAAAAATAGAGCTTTTATTTTAATTGTTAATGAGAGATGATGTGAGGCATTCATTGCAAACTAAGGCTTGTGAACACATTGGTCATGAAACAGTTCTCATACATTGGCACTGGCCGCAGCGTTAGAGCATCCCTGAGTCTGAGGGCTGATTGGAGCAGTTTTCCAGCTGCCCTCAGACAGATGGAGGAATGGATGGATGCCAGACCTCTCTCCACATTCTCTACAGGTTTTATGTGACCCAGCAGAGCATTACTGAAACAGCAGGTCCTGTACCACTCATGTAGTATAGGCTAATGGTTTTGTTGCTGAAATTTTTAGGTTTTCTGTGTGCAGTTGTAAGCACCCCATTTATCTAACAGCTGTGCTATTGTTCTTTATGACCACTGACTTGAATGAGTTACCAGGAGCTGTTTTCAGAAGGGGCTCTTTGCCGCCTGTGGCTGTGTTTATCTGTGCTCTTGTGACTCTCAAAAAGAGCTCGGCTTTAAAAAGGTGTGACTCAGCACACTTGTGTCATGTCATTTATTATTATTCCTTGCTGAGAGCCTTGGGTATTACCTCAACACAATTATGAAACAGGGCCCTACTGTGGCTATCCTTGTACACAAATAAGCTGAAGGGTAGTCCTGTCACAAATTGAACAGCACAGTGAGAAATACCAGCTAGAGACAATGAAATAAGTGCAGAAAAACAAGATAATATTGTAGCCATCAGTGGTTGGATTAGTCTGCAACTGCCACAGCTGAAAACACAGGATTTCTAGTTTGCAAAAGACTTCTTAAAAAAAACCAACAAACATAAACTTTACATCATATTTATGAGTCAAACAGAAATAAAGTTTTGAAGTTTTGAACCAATTGAAAAAAATGGTTGCAGAATGATAGAAATACTGTACTAGCAAACACGGACTTGCATTTCATGATCCTTGCTGCTGAAGAACAGGTCTGTTTCTGTGACTGGTGGTTGTGCTTCCAGTCCTGTCTTTCCCTGACAGCACACTTCTGCTGACTACTTTGTGGTGGGACTGAGACTGTGCTGAGCCTCAAACCAACTGGCTCAGCCAACATGTGAGCCAAGTGTCCAGGGAGAGTCCATGTGAACCGTGCCTTCAGTCTCCCAGTGTTCCCAGAGTATGCACTATCTGGGGGTCTGGTTCATGTCTTGCTGTTGATGAAGTTTTCTTCCAGGAAAACTGATGACCTCTAATCATAGCATGTAAGTGTCTAACCCCTGCCAGGTATCTGATAGACACTGTTGCTGCAAAATGTATTTGATTTTTGGGAAGCTTTGAAGGGGCAGCAGTAATCCTGCTTTATATATTTTCATGAGAGCTCCGTTAAGACTTCAGGGCTGTCTTTGATGAGAGAGGGATGGGGGCTGAGGGTTGTTGGGTCAAGATGATGGGTTGATGTGAGCACCAGCAGCGGGGTGCCACAGAGATCGTGAGAACCCTTTTTAAGATCCTGCCATTCAACTAATGATCTGTGACCTGATATATAGATTGTGGAATTTGTTCTTTTTGTCTTAGCTTGGAAAGAAATAACTAAGGGTCTGAGTAGTAATGTCAGCTGACAGGTTTCCATTAACTACCACACTCTTGGAGTACACTCACATTTGAAATGTTTGGTTATCTCTCTGCAAGAAAGTGGCAGGTGTCCAGGAGTCACTGTATTGTCCCTCTTGTCGCTGGTTTCCTTTGCCAAACTCCAGCCAGGTAAAAGGTTTTAATGACCACATCAGCACTGGGGGGGGGAATCATTAAAAATTAGCTGTTTCTGCCCTGCTGCAGAAAACTATACCTGATGTAAGGGTATTGACTTTCTCTAATTTTTTTTTTGTAGATATTGGTATTTACATTGTGAGATCACTGGAAATTGAAGAGATGTAGGATATGGAAAGCAAAGCATGGTTTTTGAATCTTCAGATTGAGATATACAGGAAACATACTTCACAAATAAATATCATATAGTCTAGAAAATATATAGGTAGACGATATTTCACTGCGATTGAGAAATATTGTGTCCTTTCTTAGAGATGAGGAAACGGAATTTAGATACTGGGGGAAGCAAAGTAAAATAGCATCTTCCTTCCTCTCCTGAATCTCCCGTCTCCCTAAATCCTGGTTGAAAAAGTTGGGTGTGAACAGGAAAGGTGTGATTAGGCAAAGTAGGTATTGAAGTGGCATTTAGATAAAACAGTTCACAGTAAGAAATTAACAAATCAAAGTAGAATTAACAAATAAAAGGTGGTCTAAAAACCCAGGGGGAATGGCAAGGCCACTGCTGTAATCTACATATGGAAAACTTCTGAGTGAAAGGGGCTGCTCAGAGCAGGTGGAGTGGAGCCATGGGGAGGAGCAAGGTCCATGAGGAGGTGTGAAACCCTAAATAGGCTGCCAGCTGAGGGATGAGGGGTCGAGGCATGACAGCAGGGTGGTAGGCCAAAGTCCACAGCCACCCCAGGCACCTGGGTCCCCCTCTGGAAACCAGAAGCCACCAGGACCAGCAGCCTCCTCTCCACCTGCTGGCTTTTACTGGTTTCCTTCCCTGACAAGTTGCTGAGCTGAGCTACTGTTTTTAGGGGCTACACAAGGCTCAAGAGCCAATACAAGAAAAGCTGCAGCTATCAGAGTTAGGAGGGGCAAGTGGGAGTGCCTTTTTCAAGCTGTGAGACTTACTTTATCATTAAATGGCTGCTGGGAAACAGCTTGGACTTTGAATGCATTTAATCCAAACCATACAATCTGAATAGAGCTCAGAAAGAATAATGGACGTGAAATGGACATTACAAAAATAACTGGGGTGGAGTGAATAAAAGAAATAAAAGAGCACAGGAGAATGGCCTGATTGGTTGCAGATGTGTGTTGAACACCTAAGAACATCCATGAGCTCATGCAAACCTCTCAACAAAATCTGCTTTCTGTAGAAGTTAATTGCGCACATTTCTTACTGGTAATATCTGGGTTGGGGGTTCTGTGGGAGAGACAGTTGTAGGAGCTGCTAATGTCAGTGGCACCTGAAACTGGGTAAAGTGTGGCATACCACCATCAGCCATTCATGAGAAACAGAAATAATGTATTAGGGTTTTGATTAGTAGGCAGAAGGAGGTGCTGGATTATGTCATTTTTGCATCTCTGTATAGTATAACACCCTTTCCCACTGACCCAAGAACACATCAGATCTTCCCAGTAAACAATTTTGCCTTGTGATTATGGCTTTCTTTTTTACAGTCCTCCTCATACCTCCCTTCAGGTGTTCAAGGGACCAGACCCTGATGCTGCTGCAGAAAGCTGTTCAGCTGAAGCCTGTGAGCTCATGCCACGTCACCATAACTGAATATCTGTCCCATGGCTTGGTTTTGGTTTTGGTTTTTTTTCTCTAATTAACGGCCTGGCCAAATTCTTCTCCACATATTCCCTTATGTAGTTCCTGGGAAGCTAAGAAACATGTCTGTGTGTGCAAGCCAGGCAAGCAGAATCTTGGCCAGGACTGCCCTACTCCAGTGTTGGGTAGGCTCCACTGGTAATAATAGTGCTTTTAAATGGAGCATTAGAAGGTGACAAGGCAACCTTGTAAGTCCTTGCAATAAAAGCATGAGGCTCTTTTTTGCATCTTTCCCACTCCCATATAAAATGCCAAACACACTTCTTGCTCCTCTAGTGCTGGGATCTGCACAGCCTGGAAGCAAAGCTAGGTGCGGATGGGAAAGCTTTGCTGCCACGTGTCTGCAGCCCTGTGGCTCTGTCAGGGGCACAGACAGCTGCTTTGGGACATCTGGCCCAATAGCCCTGTGGTCTCCCACCGCACCTTCAGCCCCCACATCGCTTTGTGCCACTTCTGACACTGTCTTAAATTTTGCTAATAAATTTTACTATTTATGGCACAACCTAATGAGGGAGGCCTGATTAGCCGAGGCATCAAACTTTTCTCAGTCTTGACTGTATGCTTCCAAAGGCTGAGTTTAACCTGGTACTCACAAGCACACGTGATGTCTGCTTGCTTTCTGGAGCTGTATTTTGGTTTGTTCACTCTGTGCTTCAGCTGCAAAAGCTGTAGAAACAGAATATTCCTCCTCATCAGGATGAGTTCACGTTTGTTCAGGAATTGATTCGGTGATATGTAGGAGTTAATCCCCCAAAGTCCCATATCAGGTCTATGTACCAGCACACCAGTTCTTCATGAGCAATTTGAAGTGACACAGAACTGCCCTAGGGTACATTCAGCTGGGGATGCTGCAAAACGAAGATGTAATTTAGCAGCTCTTCCTGAAGTGTCACAGTTCTTATTTGAAAATAGGAATAGAAGTTTTGCTATCATTCAACAAAGTATGAGCTGGTGTCTGCCCTGCTGAGAATGTCTTCTGAGCCACAGCAGGTTGGTGCTTTCCAGGCCAAGTGAGGGTTGCAGCAGAGGGGCAGCCCCCACTGGTCCGTGTAGGAGCTCCGAGCAGAACGTTCCTGCTTATTTTCCAAGTAGTGAGCTGAACCAAGCATGCAACAAATCTTGTATGGTCAGCTGTGCAGCCTCAGAATGAGTTTTTAACCTGGGGAAAAAAAAGGACATAAGAAGATAATGTGTGTGTGTGTTGGGTGGAGAGCTAATTACTTTTACGCCAAGAAATACAGTGTTTGGAAATAACTGTTAGATTCACATGGTTTTCTAGAGTTACAGGAAGAATGTTCATTTTTTGGGCCAAGGGAAGTCTGTAATTCTGGGGTGCTATTCTGAAAATTAAAGGTGACATGGTTACCAGAGGGATTCTCTACCTGCCCACCCATGAGACTTAAGCATACATTTTTTGCTACATAGCCATGCATAGGTTTTCAAGCTGAATGGCTGCTTTTGGGAGCCTGGTGATGGCAAGGATCTAGGCTAGCTATCCTTTTGTCTCCAGTTCATACATTTGGAGCAGTCCAGTCAAGGACTATACTGTGCAAACAATAACAATTTAAAATTAGACTCATCACTAAGATCATATAATTCATGTTATGACAAAAACTGGTTTCAGGTAATTTAGCGAGTGGCATTTGCATAGTTGCCAGATGCAACTGGATCTTGTCTGTCTCCCAGCTGGGGACTTTCCTTTCAATTGAGAGTGTCACTAAAATAGCTGAGACTCAACTCCAGGTATCTTAACTTTCTGTTTTCTGCTTATTTTAATGCTGTCTGATTCTCCTGGATTCCCTGCTCTCTGTATTAATTATACATTGAAAAGATAACAAAATATTATGAAGCACTGCTATGTTTGTGGAATCCAGCATATTGGAATTTTTGCCTGGAGTGTCAAGTAAGATTAATTATTCTGATAATAGCAGGATTAATCCATTCATTGCATACAGTAAAAAGACAGTGTTAACATTTGGACTGAGTTATTCTTCGTCTTCAGAGGTACAGATGGCAGACCTGGCATTTAGAGAGAATCTGTGCCTTTAAAAAACTCTGTTTCTCTGTTACCTTCTCCTGCTCCTTGGGCCAAATTCCTAGTCTGGCTGTTACCATGGGGTCAGGAGGCAGCCCTGCAGAGGGTTGTGTAGGTATGAGTGTTTGGCAAAGCCCTCAGATTCTAGGTAGACGGTATAATTATTCCGTCATTCAACATAAAAAAGAAAAGAAAAAAAAAAGAAGTGGTTTTGTTTTTCTCTGATTGCCTTAGTTCCTGCTTTCCTACAGTGAGATTGTCAAGAACTTTTGCTTGGCTTTTGAAAGCTAATTTGAGGTCAGACAGTGAGTCAAAATCTATTCTTGGTTTTTGTCAACTGTGAGCTGCAGTCGAAGTGTCTGATTTGGGAAGAGGATGAGTGGCCATGCTGCCCTTGCTGGCAGTTCCAGCTGCTAGCATCTTCTGGACCGGCCTCCAAGTTTCTGCGCTTCTTCTGAACTGACAGAACTCAGGGGCTGTATCCTTCCAACTTAAACCCCTTGTGTTGCAACATGTCTTCGATTTTGGTATAGGGAAAGGAAAAGGATGTTATACCTCTGGGGTGTGCCCTCATTAAAAGGAGGCTGGTAACAGGCTGGCTGCATCACCAGGTCCTCATGCATTTGTAACCAAAACACCTCAGCTTTCCGGAAGTCTCCAAATGCATTGCTTTCAGTTGGAGCAGTACACAGACATTATAAAACCTTCAATTACTTTTACTGTAGGGCTATAAAATATAGATCTGTTAAAGTCTGGGTGCAGAAGACATGGACATCCTACAGTTCCGACCAGTGCAGATGAGAGTCTATTATGGATGATGAAAACAAGGTACTAGAAAATCCATTAGAGCTATTTGTTGCCACTTGCAATGATAGCCCCTGTAACCACATTAAATCAAAGCATCTCTGGGACTTCATTACAAATTTCTTATATCAATACCGTATACTGATATAAATAATAGTGCAACAAAATCAAGGAGAAAAAACTACGTTGTATTGTATGACCTAGGGATTTATGATCAATTATTTAGCATTTATATCAGAGAAGCACTTAATGTTTTCCACTGAGGTGGGACCCTGTAGTGCTAGGGAGTGTGTATGTATTGAGCGAATGAAAATCGCTGTCCCGGAGTGCTCTGACCATCTAAACTGGGTTAAGGACATATGAGTGTAAAATGAGAGAGTAAAGATGATTAAACTCCTCTCTAGATACCGCCGCTTTGGGATTGAAACTATACTCATATCCAGTAAGACCATGGAAAGAAGCATCTGCTTTTGAACTCTAGGAAACAGCAAAAAAGAGACCAACAGAAACCTGCGGTCACTGCGCGTAACACAGCTCTTTCCCCCTGCTCTTCAAAGCCCCTCCTTTTCTCATATGCCATCTACAAGCAGAAACAAGACTGTCTGGTGTCTATTCTGGAAATAACAAGGCTGGCCAAGAGTGGTTCATGAAGAGAAGCAAGAAAAGCATGTTTTCGTGGTAATAAATGGAACAAGATTGTCGTCGTGCTTCAGACAAGAGTCTGGAGGGAAAACCAGCCTTGTTCTTCCTAATCTGTCAGGAGGTTTTTATTTGAGTTTGCAGGCTCTAAGAGCTCAAAACATAAAAAGGAGATATGAATCAAACATGCCAGTAAAGTTCAGTGAAAGTAATATGAACCCAAAACAATGATTTTTTCTCCCCCCTCACAGCTCTGTTTGCAGTATGTAATTATCATGAGCTGGTTGGCAGTCCTGCAATAATTAGGCACAACAGCATGAGTTAGGAATGTATCATCAATCTTAGCTCACAATTTCTTTGCTTTTGTTGGTTTATGCTAACCTCATCATATTTAAATAGTGGTATGCATCTCTGTGAAAAATGTTTAAAATTAAAAAGCCCACCTTGAAGTGAACTATAGTGGATCCCTCAATTTCTAGCATAAATATATAATTTGTATTTTATAAATCTAAGACTCATACAAGCCCAGATTATAAGAATGATGACGATGCAGATGAGCAATTATATCTGTGTTATAAGTCATTGGTTTCACAATAATTTTAAACAATAAATCTGAAACCCAAACTTGTAAAATGCTACATTTTCAGGGACTGCCTGTGTGGACACAACTCATATAATGAGGGTAGAGAGTATAAGTACCTAAAGCATGTGAAAATTCTGTTTTTACTCAAGGTGGTTTTGCAAATCTCAGCCTGTTTATTCAATGTATTCACCTCCATGCATTTGTCTATGTGAAACAGGTGTGTCAGGGAAACGTGTCCCTGTCCTGAAGGGTGGTACTGATGTGATGAAGACAGATTTTCAGGAATTTTCTATCAAGATGCATGTGATGCTCTGGTCTTCTGTGGACCTTGAACTACACATCACTGTTGTGTCTGTGTCATCCCCAAGGCAAAAGCCTTGGAGCCCTTCCCCAAGATCTGGGCAGCTGGAGTTGATGCCATCCCAGTACGTCTGCCTAGGCAGGAGCAAAGTCTTAGCAGGA
Organism: Eurypyga helias; assembly: GCF_000690775.1. Taxonomy (NCBI): domain Eukaryota; kingdom Metazoa; phylum Chordata; class Aves; order Eurypygiformes; family Eurypygidae; genus Eurypyga; species Eurypyga helias. The sequence goes on from NW_010226317.1 coordinate 24,656, forward strand.
GCAGCAATGCTTGTTCCTGATCAAAGTTCAGAGTCTTCCTACCAGCCATGTGTGCCTGTTGGCCATGAGACAGCCCGCAGGAACTGATCCTTTACCCTTCTCTGGGGCTGAAAGTCTGGATTTGTTGTATCTTCTTTGTTCTTTAAAAGGAAGAATGGAGGTGAGTATCCTAACCAAACAGAGACTTTGGGGCAGTTGCTATTGCGGCTTTGAATCTTAATCCGTTAAATCCTGGAGAGGGGCTGAATACAGCCTGTCCACATTGCCAATATATATGTGGAAAGTGAGGGACCCTACAAGTGTGTGATACAGCATTATGTCAGCATTCCCCCTTTTTCTCTCCCACTTTACAGTGCAGTGGTACTCTAAGGTGGATTTATCAGTTATTTACCAAAAGACTACAGATTAAATAAACACGCAGCCTTCTTGCTCCCACCAGCCTGTGACTATGGGCTCTGCTTGTCTGCCTGCCATATAACAAAGGCAAAAGGCAGGAAAGTTTCCTGTCCTCACACTGTTGGCATGATACAACCAATGTCCCTGTCTCTAGTATCCTTGAGAAGAAAACTTTTGAGGTTCAGCTGAAACTCCTGATAACATCTTTGAACATGGCTTCTGAACACATCAAAGTTTCAGCTTTTATGTGCATACATGTGTCTGTGTATGCATGTATGTATATAAAATATATGTATAAAAAAACCTAAAAGTCCCCTTCAACTTCCATTCCTGGAAAGTGGAATATTTCCATCAGGTTTAATAGAAGAGTAGAATCAAGTCCCAGGTCCTGGCAATTGCTTCATTCTGAGCTTTGAGGAGGTGACTTGTCCCAGAGACTTCAATTAGGCATGTCAGCAGAAGCTTTGCTGACTAAGAACTTCCATAGCTCAGCTGATGTGGAGGGCAGCGTCCAAGCTGGATACTGTAGGATCTTGACCTCTCTCTCAAACCCCGTGCAGCAGCCAACCATCTGCAAAACATGCAGAGTAATCATAATAATTCCCTTGGCAGCCTGTTTCAGAGAGGAAAGGGAAAAGAGTATAAAAAAGAAGGAAATTCATTTTAGTTGGTGTTGAAATACTCCTGTAATTATTGCCTTCATATTTTTTGGTTTGGGGCTATATATTAGAACATTTCTACTCTCAACACTAAATGTTGTAACAAGGTTCTCAGGGCTAATGAGTGGTAAGGGAGGGGGAAAGAAAGGCTGTTAGACTAGTTTTGTATTCTCCCCCATCTACAAAGGTAAATTTTGATCCTTAAGAGGAAGCATTGTTTAGGGGTAGTTGGTACTATTTAACAATTGTCACAAATAGCTTTTGTGTCTTTTGTCAGGGCCAACCTCCCTGACCCCATAAGCAATATACTGATATCTTCATATGCCTGACAGCCTATTGTCCCAGAATTTATCTGAATCCCCTAACTGTAGAAAGTACAAATATTAGGCTTGAGTCTGTCTTTTATCCAGTTAGCTTTAATAAAGACTTTTTTTGATTGTCTTCTATGGTGAAAGAGGAAGGGAAAGAAACTTGTGGGGTTTTTCTTTTCTTTCTGAAGCACCGATATGTGATACACTGACTCGTTCAGTCCTCTGTAAGCGCTGGTAATGGTGAGTCGTTGTTTTGCTGAATGGCTGCCTCTGGTTAGTGACTACTGAGTAACAGGAGGCATGATCAGGCCACAGTTGCTTAACATGGGAGGTCTGTTTACACTAGAGAGGTTGGTGTAAACACCGTGGTGTCTCTCTGTGGACATGAGCCTATGAGAGTCCATGAAGCTGACTTTAAAGTAAAAGCATGCTTTAGCAGGTTCAGTTCTGAAATACGTTACATGTACAAATGAAGGAATGGAAAGTAAAATGAGAATATTTTTGATGTACCACAGGGAATAACCCTTCAAACACTTTGTGAGCCCTCTCCATGCCCTGAAAACCCCTGGAGCCAGCAGGATGCCCATCATGTTCCTACCAACATTACTCTTCAGGGTTCAACATGCCCATCTCCTTGTTTCAGATGACTTTTAGAAACACAGAAATGAGAATGTTATTTCTGCTGATCCATGATAAAACCTCCTTCAGAAGGTAAGGAGGAACTCGCTAAAACCTCTTTTCTCCTTTGGTCCTCCCTGTACAAGTTTAGTTTGTCTGCAAGAGATGCCTACTCCTCGGTGGGTGTCCTGGAGCAGCCTGGCTCCCACCGCGCAGCCGCGGCCATGCTCCCATAGCGTCAGCCAAACCTGTAGGTGCACAGGCTGTACTTCTGCAAAGATAACATCATAAGGAGCCTCTGTGTTGCTGTCCCCATGGGGTGGAAGCCGTGCCTGCCTGCTTTGTGTGCAGAGCTGCTGCTGGACCGCTCATGAGCTGGGGCTGTGCGAGGGCTCTGCTCTCACAGAGGTGCACGGCTGGTACATCCCAAGCAGCCGTGGTGGACAATTAAGGCAATATTATGCCTGCCGTGGCAGCTACAGGTCTGGTTGTCAGCGCGCCATGCTATCTGGGGTTTGCCGAAGCAGTGCGGTAAGGACATAGGGTTGCAAGCAAGAATTCACCAGAGAATAATAATTCAGCTGGAAAAACCTAAACTTATTTCTGAAAGAGCTTAGCTATGGTATTTCTATGCATTAAAAACCATCACTCTGCTTTTATTCTATTCTTATTTTATTTGCACAGTTCGGATTGCTCCTTTATTTTTCAGAATTGACTCATAAAGACTACAGGAGGGCACCAATTAGTGAAATAAGCCTCTAATCCTCAGTGCAGTGCCTGCTCTAGGACTGCTGTTTAACAGCCTTCTCGCTAATCAATTCTCTTCAGTCAGCTAAATGCCATAGATGCTATGTAAATAAATGCAAGTTTAAGAGTGTTCTTCAGTGTGCGGTTAAAGCTATGTTCCTTCCACTCCACCATAAAATCAGCATGCATGTTAGCAGATATCTACTCCACCTTGTACAAATGACTTTTCTTGTTTGTTTGATTGCTGCAGTTTGGGACAAAAACAGAAGCAGGGAATAGCAATAAACTGCCTGTTCTTCTTGAGCAACGCCTTAAAAATCTGATACCTCGATGGAAACCCAGGCATAGAGCAAAGATGTATATTTTAGGGTCATAGTAATGTCCACAATTTAGGTTGTCATGTTTCTTCCATTGTGAATTTTAAGCCAGATTTCCATCCTTCAGCTTTCTGGATAAAAGGGCTCTTCCTCATAGACTTCGTCCTGTGTAACATTCATCCAGAAGAGATTTTTTTTTTTCTTACAAGTTGATATTTTGTTGAAATACATATTAAGTGTAGTTTGAAATGAGACAGTGTGCAGAATCCTGTCAAAGACCAATGGAACACAACTCCATCAAGGATGATGGCAAAAGCCACATCATCTTTAATAAAACTAGAATTTCGCCCCTAGTATTTGCTGTGCCAGTGAGCAACACCTTTTAACAAACAAAATTCTTCTTCCTAAGCAGAGCCAGAGAAAGCTGGACAACAGTGTGCATTTGTTGTTTCTCTTCTGTGCTGAGGCAAGAGCAGTGATGCTTAAGAATGGATAATCAAACACTTAATAGATTCAGTACTATATCCCAGTATCCTTTAACACAGAGATCAGTGTATTATCACCAGGAGAAAATGAAGACATGAGAAGATTAAATTACTTGTCTTGAATTATCCAGCAGAACTTGAAATAACGCACAAGTATTTTGTGTTCATGGCACTGAGCAGACTTTTAAACCAAAGTAAATAAGATGATGCTGTGTCCTGCAAGTTTTATTGAGTTGCTCACATAATATTCTCAGTCTGTCTTCATATTAATGCTGGATAATAAATCTTGAATAAATAAAGCATTTTGTTTGAGTGTCTAGCAGTTTAGAATTTTCAATATCTCCAAAGTTAGTGGGTTTTTTTGTTTGCTTGTTTGTTTCTTCCCCTCCCCCCCTCCCCTCCCCCAATCTGGGTTTTATTTATCATTTCTTATGATGTTGTGTGATACGTATCATGGGTGACTTCAAACACTCATTCTTTTAACAGATAAATTATCTTAATTATACAAATTCTTTCAATATAATGGGAACTTATGAATCCAGCAATGTCTTTTACATTAATAGTAACTAATTTCCACCGATATTATTTGTCAGTACTTTAGGATGTAGCACAGGTGATGAGCTTTTTCACTGATTAAAATGGTGAGGTAACTGTGGTAAACTATACTGACAGACTATACACATCTGAGATAGCACTGCTGGAACCTAAGAATTTCATAAAGCAGAAACAAACATACCACTTTTTTTACTCTCCAAATGTAACCGATTTAGGAACCACTGCTCATTTCCTTCTATGTACACATACACACAAAATTTTCAGCATTTTATTAAGTACAGAGAATTGAACCTACTGACGTACTGCAAAGCAATACTGAGTTCTTCAGTTTAATTAATAGGCAGTTAAATGATTTCAGAATATGTTTGGAGCAGGCAAAATTGCTTACAGAAGAATCTTTCTGAATTCAGTAACAGAAGAAGCTGGTAGCTGACCCTATAAATTCAGCCCAATGCAATCTAGAAGATGAAAGACTGGTTACGCAAAAAAACTGGAATTAAACAGAACTCGGTGGTGTGTCCTGGTAAAATTCCATGAAAGCAAAATAATTTCTTTGGGGGATATTTGAGAAGGTTTTTGGTAGGGGTGGTGTTGTTTGGTTTTTTCCCCAAAGTTAGTATCTATTTTATTTTTAGTATGAGAGGCTCAGAAATTTGATTTTGGTTTTCTTAACTGATAAAGACCCTATCCATTTAGAAAAACATTGGAGGCTTTCTGTCTACCTTGCATTAGATTGAAAGTGTACAAGTTAAGTATAAAACAGCTTCAAAATATGTAGCATATTTTCCTGCCAAAGATCTGTGTCTGCTGTTACTAGGGCTAGTGGTGTGTCATAATAAATTATACAAGTTGCCATGGGGAAAGTGCAAGGCAAGCATCATGAGTGTATAGTAAAAAACATGGATCATTTTATTTAAATACAGTTATTCTCTATTTTTAAATATACATATCGAAGGAAAAAAATCAATTTTGATAACTTCTTACCTTTAATTTAGTGGCAGCAATAGTGCAGAACCATTATTGCTCCCTCTTAATTTGTGCTGCCCTGCCTGTGCAGAGGGAATTGAGTGTGTAGCTTTGTGGGGTTTGGGGTTTCTGCTAGTGTTACACAGACTCCTGAGCTCACAGATGCCTTCTGCAGGGTCTGCTGAGATGCCAGCCAGCCTGGCAAGCCCCTGCTCAGTGGAGTAAAGCTTATCCTACTGGCCTTCACCCTTCTGATGGAAAACTGTAGGGATCTGTGTTGACACAAGCTGAAAATCCCTGCTGTTACAGATTTTTACAAAGGCCACCTTGTCCCTCGAGGAAGTAGTGTCTCTGGGCTCCCTCTGTGATCACAGCTGAGACAAGGGTGTCCTCAGTCACTTGCCCAGAGAAGTCCATCTCTTTCCACTAATTAGAGGATCAACCCTGGTGGATGAACCTCGGGGAGCTAAAATCTGCCTCTATGAATTTTGCCCACAGTTAAGGTGCCCTTCATCCAAACCAGAGGGGTCACAGAACGAGAGGGGGTGCCGCCCCATTAAAAGCAGCTCTGCCAACTTCCAATGAAAAAGAAGTCCCTCTCCCCTGCCGCCTTTCCTGTCGCAGGTGCCCTCCTCCCTCCTCATATTGGCTTTGGCAATTTTGTGGCCTTAGGGTGAGTCGGCTCAGCTGACAGGTTGGCATACCTGCCAGCAAACTGTTCTGTTATTTGCATATTTCTTTATGTGCGTTGTTAGATTTCCACTGGGTCAATTCTCTGAATTGATTTGCCCCAGGGCTAACTGATTGCTAGAGCAATCCCAAGGGGAATGGTGTGGGAGTGTGTGGTTGGGGTAGGAAAGAGGATGAGGAACAGGACCTCCTCCCTCTTCCTTGACAGGACTCAGCGAGATGTGAAACCATCAGCAGAAGATGAAGCCCAGTGGCAGCTTGATGGCCTGCCCCCTCCTGTCACACACTCCTGTCCTGCCCTTGCAGCAGCTCCGGGGCTCAGTGAGCCGGCTGCAGGAGCTGACTTTGCAGAAAGCTCAATGCTTCCTTGCAGTCCTTGTTTTCAGCTGCAGTGGCAGAAATGCATTTCCATACTTGCTGCAGATGCAGGCAGGAGGCCACCCGCCCCGGCGGAAGGGAGCAGTCAGGGCAGGAGCACGGGATCACAGCAGACAGGTAGGATATGGATGAGCTGGAGCTACTTTGGAAGTGCCTCTGCGATATCCAGAGGAAATCATGAGCACTAGCTGTGAGATCACATCCTTCAGAGCCCCCCTGGAAGTGTACACAGTGTCTCTCTTCCCACGTTATTCTCCTCTTCAGAAACAAAAGTCTTCTTATGGCAAGAGCTGTGGATAAATTTTAAAACACATGAAGCCAGCTGAAAAGAAAACGTGTGTGACAGCTATCACAAAACTGCAGCTTTAGCAGTGATGGCAGCCTAGATGTCGAAACAGTGCTGAAAAAGTCAGATGTGCTGCGGCGGCAGTTGTCAAACCCTGACATGATGGGAGGTATCCTTTCTGTACATACACACAGGCATCCCAGAAGCTAGAACTGCCTTTCTACATCGGACTTATAAAAACTTACTTCTTACGCTACACATATCAATTCGGTTTTGTTTTCTTCTGTATGATGAACTAATGTGAGCATTTGTGTTTAGTAAGCCACAGCTGTGAGATACCTCTGACAGGGAATCTGCAAAAACAAACCCACCAGTCTGATGAATAGTTTCAGCACTAAGTGAATTCAGGCTTCTGTATGCTGGATATCACACAGACTTTCAAAAGATGTAAGGGACTGGCAAAAGAGAACGGCACATTTAATTAAGAAACAAAAAGCAACTCTGAGAGCAATGATGACAGTAACTAAGAGCACCTAAAAAAACAGAGTAACTGTGCCTTCTTGAGGTACGAAGGATTAGTTGTTATCTGATTTATCACTGTATTATACCAATTTTATGCTAGTGTAAAAACAGAATGATAGACCTGTGTTGAATATCACTAAGTTTGCGTCCCTTTCGTTCTGTCATACACTTTCACAGGCATAAAACCAGCTAAGAGTGGAGCAAAACAAAGAAAAACCACTAAAAATGAAGTGGTAGAAATGTCAGGTCCAGGGAAAGACAATCATTATACTCCCTTATCAATGCAATTTTACTGCAATGATCTGGCCTGAGGGGCAACAGAAATTTACTGGAAAGCTAATTTTTGATAAGATAGAGACCTTTTGCAAAACAGCATTAAAATGTCTTTGCTAAGAATTAAACCAGGCTGAAAGTTTCTTAAATACTGTAGGGTTAAATATATACCTTACGTATTTGACTGTCCCCATCTTATTGTGTTATTTAATGCTTGCAGCTTTTCGAACCCTGTTCTGTGGTTATTGAGCTTGTTGTACAGTACTTTATTAGTTTAGGAGACTCTTGGTTTCACAGAGATTTACCACACAGAATAATATTCTGTTCAAGAGAAGCAAGCGTGTGACCCTCTCTATCACAGCAGCACATTCTGAGTGGATATTATGCCACAAGTTGCAGAATTTATATTCTTCACAAGGCATATGTTTCAAGTTGTGAGAATTCATATTTCTCCTTTAAAATTACACATAAGGCTTTCTCAAGCGCAAAAGGCATTAGGAAGTGCACTTGAAAACACTCTGAAGTTCTGGAAATGCCAAGGAACCTCATTTCTAAGCGTGTTTATTTGAACAGAAATGTCAATATGCAGCGTGATTGCTAGGCTAGAACAATGCAGGAAAAGAACTTGCAGAAAAGGGGGTCAGCGTGGCTGGGATTAATGTATTGTGAGAAAAGTACACCTTGCATGGTAGCAGGACATTCGAATAATGCAGTAACAAATGGCTTTAATTACATCTATGATTGGTTACTATTAGATATTTAAAATATTGCAAATGTATTCCTTATGTGATTGTTTCAAAGAAATATTTTGCTTGCATTCAGTCAGTAATAATCAGTGGCAATCTTACTTTTACAGTAAATGTACATGGAGTTTATGAACAACTGCACAGTGGGACATAAAGATATCTATTTGACATTTCCAAGTTTTATGAGTTTTCCCCAGAAGAAACTTATGAGAAGCCTATTTACCCAGGTAAATATCTATATACACTCATTTACTGTAAGCAAAAGCAGATTTGTGTCATCTGTTACTTTTCTTTTGATTGACTATAGATTGTTTGTCCTTTGATTGCTCCTAATGTTCTGTGGAGTCGTTTGGTTTCCTGCAGAATTAATGGTATTAAAGGAGAAGGTACTGCCTTCTTTTTAGGATGAATTAATTTATAAAGTGGTTTTCTTTGAAAAGGGAAAAAAAAAAACCCAAGCAAACAGCCCATTCTCTCACCTGTCCACTTTAGGAGTGTGCACAGACACAGGCACCTGAGACATGGATCTTATCGCAGATTAGGGAGAATATTTTTTGGGGAGCCCTCTATTAAATTATTGGCAACAAATCACTTGTCCCTCAGGAGACATAACACTTGCATTTCTACTGGCAAAAACTGGAGGGAACCTGGTCTAAATATATCTACTATTTATCCTGTAAAGTTTTAATAAAGGTGTAATTATGAACGAGTTTCCAAGTAATGACTTGTGGCTGGTGAACTTATCCCAGTCTGGAGAAAATGACTGTTCTGCTGCATATTTCAGAATCCTTGGGATTAGGAATGTGGCTGGTGGAATTTATGAAAAGAAGTGTAAATAAATACATGAAGATGTGATCATTTGGAGATTGGTTCTCATAATTGCTCTTTCCCCTCCTTTTGCCTTTTTCTTCCCTATTGCACAGCCCCGACTGTCTGTCTTTTCTGAAAAAGGGCAGGCTGGGGAGCTGGTGCAGAGACCCGGGGGCTGGCTGCTGGCTCAACCACAGTCAAGATGGGTTTGTCCCATGCCAATGCACTCAAAGGTCTCCAGCCTTCCCGCATAACTCCCCAAATACACATTCTCAGGGGAAAGCAAAAGATGAAGGCTCAGGGTTCGGTTGTCAGTGCTAGCCAAAGTGAGATGCCGTACCTACTGCAGGGATGGAGGGTTTTGTCACCCTACAGGGCTGCTCTGGTGATGATCTCCCTTCCCTTGCACCCTGGGGAGGGTTTTGTTGACAATAGACTTTTCTCCACCTGATAAAAATGGAAGGAGCTTTGTTTTTCATCTTTCCCACTGGAGTTTTTCGATGGCAGGTGTGCCACAGCAACATGGGAGAGCTTGGAGAGCCCACTGCTTTTGCACCACAGAGACAGAGAAAGGCACGTGGGTTTGAAGAGCCTTTCAGGAGACTCTTGAACCTCAACTCATTTGCCTCTGCATCCCTGTTGAATGAAAGCAAAGAGCAGAACAGTCCTAAAGAAACTGGTATTGCAGCAAAGGGAATTTAAACCCCAAGCATGTTTTGCTTCAAGACCATGCAGACTTTTCCATTCGGTCACTGGTCTGTCTTTTTTTTCCAGCACTGTTGTACGAAAGTAAATTAGGACTAACAAGGAGCAAGATGGCTTCTGTTTCTAAGTAGATGCTTAAGTTATGGCCATCAGCTATAAGTTTTAATTATCATTGAAGGAATTGAGTACTAACATTTTCTTCCTTTTGTTTCAGACTGTAAGTATCTCATTTTGCACCTTTATGCCATCGCTTGTTTTCATGGGCAGATTTTGTGCAGTCCCTCATACCATGTTAAAAAAGAATCTGAAATTACTAGCACCATAATTAGGACTGAGACTAGGAGCAGCTCTTCCTAATAATTGCAGATATGATGAGTAATTGTAGTTTATGCTGTGCTTTTATGTAACCATGAGTTTTACAAAATGCAAGCAAGCAAACAAACAAACAAAAAAACAGGTCGAAACCCCTGTACTTAATTTTTACCAAACATGTCCCCTCCCCTCCTGGCTGCTGTGAGCTGTGGCCACACTATGGGAAAGTGGTGGGCTGAGCATATCTGTCTATCAGGTGTTGCTGCACCTCTCCAGAGCATAACGTGGGCATGAACTACACTGGAGCTCACCCACCTTACCCCCCTCCCTCTGTGCCACATCCTCAAGCAGAGTGTCCTGACACAAGAAGGTTGCATGTGTACTGAATGAAGTGGTGCCTCTCTTTCAAGTGGGGCTGAGCTCTTGTCTTTTATTCCTCTCTGCCTTGTAGAAGGAAAGAAACCTGCAAAGCAAATGAATACTGCTTTTAAAATAACCACTTTAAAGCAAGGCTGAAAGGTGCAACATGCTGGGCTGACTTCCACAGAGGAGAAAGGGAAGCGAGCTCTTGCCACTTTCTCCTCCTGCTCTGTCCTGCAGAAGTGGTGCTTGTCTCCAACCAGGCACCGCCAGCCTGGCTGCCTGCAGACCCCTAGTTCAAGGGGGAGAGGAGCTCTGGTCTCCTGCTCAGCAGCTCTCAAGGGTGTGATAACCGAGCTGGCAAAGTCAGAGGACCCAATGGATGGGAACTCACAACGCAGAGTGTGTTGTGGAGGTACAAGAAACCAACTCCTCCTCCCAGTCATGTCTGCTGGGCAGGAGTCCATCGCAACCTCTCTCATTTCAAGATACTGCAGAAGTACTTCAAGCAATTAAAAGAATGGGACAGTATTTAAAAAAAATAAGTGTTCACATCTGGGGGAGTTTCAAGCTTGCTTTTCTTGAGGTAGTTGTATAAAAATCTGGATGTTTCATGTTTCAATTGCTTATCATGAACCTTGAGGTCTGGTGCTGCACTCAGGCAGATCTTTAGGCTCAGAGGCTTGGGACCATGTGGTAGATCCATCCATATGTTGTCACTCTGTCCTTTCAGTGATGACTCAGACATTAAATAATTCTTACTTATATGATTTCTCTTTCAATTTGTTTTACATTAATATTAACATACAAATAAAAGCCAGAAAGTTATTAGAGATATATGAACGTATAATTAATTGTTATTGTTGAATCACTAAGATGAGAGTGCTTTTTCTCCTCCCCTGCATTTCCACGGAATAAGAAACTGGTAATATGCCTGAAAATCCTCTTTTAAAATGTTGCTTCACGATCACTGACTAGAAAGATCAGAACGTTTCCTGAAACGTTGTGGTTTGCATAAGGTCACAATAAAGATCAAATGGGAAAATTGCACCATTGCAAACCAGTTGAGATAATGTGAGTCTCTTGACCACTAAATTTGCTCTGTCGTCATTTTGAATATTTCCTGGGAAAATAACAGAATCAGGATACCTCTACATATTTTATTTTGCTTCTATCTGTATCTATATGCATGCCCATATATATATATACACACACATATAGTAAGTGCAAAGATTTTGGTTGTTTCAGATGCAACTGCAAAAGTAAAGTTACTTCAGAAAATGAACCAGTACCAGTGACCAGTCTTGTCATTTTTCTTTGAAACACAAGAAAGTGAGAATAGAGATTTGATTTAGGAAACCATAAATTCACCTGAAAAACATGCCACTAAGGTAAGCGCTATTGTTCTTTATCTCAGCATAGTTGGATAGTCACTTGCTGCTATGGTGGTGTGGCGGGTGTCCTTAAACACTACTGAAGTCTGCATGCTGGTGGCGCTATACTTTTCCCAAAACTGATGACTGAAATACATAGGAAAGTAAATCAAATAAAACAAAGGGAGTATCAGAGCACCAGCCCTAAGAGTGCATGGGAAGCTGTAGAGCTACAACGTGTTGTCTGGCTTATAGTGTATCTGAAGTTCATCTGAAAGTTGGAAGGGGCTGCAGGAAGTCATCTAATAAACCTAAGAGATAACAACATAAATCAGGTTTTGTGGCAATTAAGGTATGTGTGGTGAAAATGGAGGCAGATACATGTTTAGATTAGCAAGTTACGCTAGGTATAATAGGTGCTGAAACTTCAAAAATTGATTGCCAAATTCGTTGTTATTCACATTCTGGGCAAACATTTGGGAATATGAGAAGAGTCATTAACATCACTTCTCTCAACACATACCAGTGTAATGATTAGCAAAACATCTGAAAGCGTGCTATGCAGCCCTCTGTAGAACCGGCTGCTGACGTGACCCAGTAATTCTGTCTTAATGTTCTGTCATATTTTGTCTTTCACCTCCTGCTCTCCTGGAATGATATTTTTCCACCTTTTTTGTCCTAGACCTTAATGCTGGAGACTGAATTTAAATATTCAATGGAGCCTTCAGGTCTCTGGGTCAGTAGGAATATTCACCTGCTCAGAGTTAATCACACATCAAAGAGGCATTTTGAATGGTCATTTTAACCTTTTAAAACTCGGGTGTGTACCAAAGAAAACTGTATTGGCAGGGATCAATGTTATTCACATTATCTTTCTTGCTTTATTTATGGCAAGAACCTATACTTATAATTTATCATAGTTAACTTCTGAGGTCTGGTGTTGTCATGTAAAGCTAAACAGCAGATGTTGTTATGATGACGATGATTAACATTATTATTGATGTCGTTTATAAATTAAAGGCTGTTTGGGAGAGCAGTTACATGCATGCTTTAGTCCCATGGAACTGAAAGGACTGCTGAGCTACCCATGCTTGTTCAGATGCTATTCTAAATAGGGATGAATCTGAACATAAGTTTAAGTGCTTCACTGAACTGGAGCCTACTAGAGATACGGGAAGTCCTATTTTCTTCATGGGATGAACCTTTGTTCCAGCTAGGCCATGCAGACATAAATCATGCTGAAGAACTAAAGAAGTATCTCCCTGCATAAATTCCTGGATTGCTTAAACTTAACACCTAATTACAGAGCTGGTGAACCTAGATACACTGAAGGCGGTTTGAAAGGCTGCCTGAAACATCATGGGTTGAGATGCCTTTGTCGGGAGCATTGTGCTGTGATGTGTAATGTGGGTAGATTCCTGTGGGATGTTGACAGTTTGTGGGAAATGCATGTAGGAGGAACTGGGTTATGAAGACCAGAGGTTTTAATTTCTTTTTTTTTTTTTTTCCCTCTCATTATACTGTTTGTGGGCTTGGGATTTTGGGGGATTTGTGTTTTGTTTTGTTCTCTTTTTAAGCTAGGGGGAAGGGAGAGCTGCTGGTTTTGGAAAAATCTGGCCAATGCATGCAGCATGTCATGTACTTCTTCCTGGAGGTTTGATACTACACACTACACTCCCAAAAGGATACTGGTTGATGCTCCTGAAAGCTCTGATGTTCCTTTTTTCATCACAGCATTTATATGGAGTGATAACTACTTGATAAACCATGGAGTTATGTAATAAATTCATTAGCTCTGCAGTGTTTCCTCCACTCCCTGCCTGCCAGCCTGTCTCTACTGGGACTTGTTCATTTTTTTCCAAACAGTTACAAATAGCTCTCAGTATTATTATTTTCCTTTAAATCATTTGTCAGGAAAATGTTTTTTTCCTCTTCACAGCAGAAAGGGATTTTTTGCTCTGTGTTATTTTTGCCTGAGGCACAAGGCAGGCGCAGGTTTCGGGTCTGCATCGGTAGCAGGTTCTCCGCATCAGCAGCGAGTTCTCCGCATGCAAACATGCAAAGTTTAAAGTACACAGGTTTACAGCAATTCAAGGATAGGTCCAGAAGTGTTGCCATTGGAAAAGAGTGAATCTTACCTTCATGACTCTTGCATCTAATATCAATGGGACATGAGATATCACATCTGAAGTAGCAACACCACTAGTTATAGAAAAACTATCTTTATGGCACTATCCCTCCCGTACTTCCTTTTTCCTCTCCTGAATGTATGTGGGAATTAGCATATGATGTCAGACCAGGATCTGTTTAATCTAAAGATGGTGTATATAACTTTTCAATAAATATTTTTTTAACGTAATGAATTTGCTTATTCTGATTTTCTTTATAACTGTTCAGTCCATCAGAACGAAGAGTTCCAGAGAATAATTTTGTATTTGTGTTGTGTGAAAAAATGCAGTCTTTTATCATTCCTTATGGATTTTTATCATGCAATGTTTCTGCTTTTTGAACGAGAGAAATGCTGAATAGGAGCACAGGTTATTTCATTGGTATTAGTCATCATATTGCAACCTCTAATATATTCCTTTTTATTTTGCCTTTAAATTAAGTGGACCTAATCATTTTTATCTTTTCATACAGAAAATACTTCATTCCTCTAGTTATTTTAATTATTTTTTATCTGAACTCCCTCTGTTACTGTATTATAATCTCCTATAAAAGCACTGACCAAAACTGAACACAGTATCCCAGTTGTCAGTGTATTATTCATTTACCTATCACATTATGCTGGTTATAATGTATTTTCCACCCTGTGTCTCACACCTCATAATACATAATTTGCCTTTTTTTTTTTGTTTGTTTGTTTTTGCACAGATGACGTACCCTACAGAAGCTTTCCGGCAGAGCTGTCATCAGGAGTGATCCAAACCTTTTCCAGAGTGGCACAGTTTGTAAGTCAATAGAATGCCTGTGACTTTCTAATCACTTCTACCGGTGGTTGTTGCTTTTTATTTATTAGTATGTACTGGGCTGCCATTCACCTGGCCTTGTAAGAGCCCTCACCTTGTCTTTCCTCAGTTTTGGACAATACTTTGCATAAACATACGTGTGTGTGTGTTCCTCAGATGCTCCCACATAAGCACACAGCCCTTTCCCACCAACAGCCCTTTCTCACCAACAGCCCTGCTAGAAGCCGTGAGACACCCCGCCTCAGTTTCTGCTGAGCCATCTAGGTTGTTTGCTCTTACTCTTCCTTTCAGGCCACTACACCACGCTCCAGTTGTCAGTGCAGAGCTGTTACCAGAGCTCATGCAGGCACATCCAAGCTGCCTTTGAACTCGTTAGCTCAGGTGAAGCTGGCAGCAGTGGGTAGTGTGGGAGGCTGGGAGCCCTCCTGGTTTGCACAGCCTCCGTTAGGTAGCGATGGTGATCTCTGGGCTGATACACCTACCACCCTCCTGTGGTACGGGAGCTACGCCAGCAAAACATGGCTTACATAAAGCTCCTCAGCCTCCAGCCTGCGTGCCACTTCCCTCTGGCCTTTGTACTTCAGCCGTTAGCAGGGTTTCTCCAGCATCCCGGGTTGACATGTGTATTAAACAGCCTATCTGGGAAAAAAACTTTATCAAAGGCTTTTGGATAGTTCTAGTGTATTATACACACTGAGGTAACTCCACTGATTCCAGCTTTTTATAATCTTCCATCTAACAAAACTCCAAATCAGTTGCTTAGTATTAAACTACTGCCAGTGGGATATTTCCCATGGTCAAATGCAAATGCATGCTCCTATGCTGTACTCAGTGACGGCTCTCTGCTGAAGTACTTGGCTGAAGAAATAGGCTATCTTACGGGATGTAAATCTTTGCACTGTAATTTCTCAAAAGCTCCTTCCTGTAGCATGCAGAGCAGGTACAGGTTCTGTGATCCTGTGATACAAAGCCCACTTACTGATAGCTGGAAATGTTGGCTGCACTATCATCGTAAAATCAGGCCAAAAGAGCATTCAGGTTAAGCAATAATTCGAGCAAGATTAAGGGGAAGGGAGAGAACGTATGGCCGCTTAGTCACCAGAGGTACACACGTATGCATGAAGTAAATCCCCAACCTGTTATAGTAATGCACTTAGTTACTGGAAATGCAATACGAGCTTACTTTCATAAGCAAGGATGAAAGAACTTGTTTAACCTTTGTACAGCATTTTCCACCCACACAGAAAAGTGACATCAGATGCTGCGTATAGGTAAAAAACAAGTCAGCATTTGGGAGACTCCCAGACGAGAGGCAGAGATATCTCCTTACCGCTAAGTTTGTTCACTTAACTTACTTCTTGTTACTTATTTCTGGATCTTAATGACTTTGACAGAGAAGGAGAACCCTTCAGCCCTGTGCGTAAACACTGGACATGAAACGCTTGGCAGAAAGTATTTTATGTTTGCGTATGCAGCATAAAGTAAGGCTTTTGCATCAAATCGGGGAATATTTTATTTTCCTCTATGCTGCTGATCAAATCACTGGCACTGAACAGGGTTTTCCACAAGTTCAGTTGTCAGCTGGTCTTTAAGGAAGAGCCTAAAGCCTTGGAACAGGAGTTCAAATGAGCATCGCTGAGACAGCCAGGACATGGGCTGGAAGCGTCTGCCTCTGTGCAACACCCAGATGGATTTCAGTCCACTTCAGTGCCACCTAAAAAGTACTGCAGGATTTCTGAAGTTCAAGATTTCTGTTCTTCGCAGATCATTGCTGTGCTAGTATTTAGTTTTACTTTCAAAACAGGTTGGAGCTCAGTTCCTGCGTGTCCCAGCATACAAGAAGAAAGAATTTGATTTTAATTGACATTTTTGACATGTGAACATACTTATTCCTCTTTCCTCCCCCCTGCCCCCCCCCTGAAGTGTTTGGGAAATAAACATTGAAGTCCTGGGAGAAGCAGTATGTGTTTGTGAAGGGAGAAAGTAGGGGTGGCGGAGGTGGTGGAAGGAGTTCAGTTTGTCAACATGACAGCCAGGAAGCAAGTTATTTATAACACTTGTGGTGGAGAGGGGGCCAGCCCACATGTTTTTAAAAAAGAGTATAACTAATCGCATGCTACTGCCAATTCTGTTCTTTGTAAATATGTTTTGCTTGCAGTCTTGGTGGACACACGGAAAGTGAAAAGAGGATGATGCTACAGGGCATGGCTGGTCTGGCTCAGCGCATCTATGCCTGGGTGGTGTCCCATGCCACCGCCCAGCTCTCTCTGGATGCCCCTGAAAAGGACTTTGCTGTCCCTAGAGAAAGCATGAGCAGAGGCATGCAGAAACCAGTGCTTTCTCAGAATTCAAAAATCCTTTATGTAAGACATGGTTCTGACAATGCACAGCCTAAATTTTGAATGAGCTCCTAAACCACAGAATAACTCATTTTGAGCTGGGTTTCATGACTCTATCAAAGAGGAAGTTAACTGTGAGAGTCATATGACCATGAGACTATACTTGGCTGGACTGACATCAAAAGGAATGAATTTTAGACACACAAAGATTTTTAAAATCACTGCTTCAGTACAGTCACATTTAGCTTTTAGGTTTTTTTTCCATGTAGAGCATATAGTGAGCTATTCTTGTGGATCGAACGACACTCTAAGTCCCATGATGTATGCATGACACGTACTTGACACTGCTGCTACATTCCTTCAGTTCAACATCCGTGTGAAGGCTGTATCATCCTGAGCTAAAAAAGGTCAAAAAAATTAGCTTTATCTCAAGAGAGATATCCTGCAAGTTAATGCTTGGCCATGAAAATGCAAATCACATGTGTGTGCATTTAGATGTATATATATATATGCATACACATGAACTGATATATAGGCACAAGAGTAATGTATTATTCAATGCAGATATATTTTCATTTCACTTTCTTATAGTAAAAAAAATACACCACAAAAAAGTCCATCTTTTTTTTTCCTTAAAGAGCAGTAAAAGACTTAAGCATGTGACATAGCAGATTAAATCTTGGGGAGTATGTAACTATTTGTACTTTAGTTTTATACTTGGAAAAGTAGATAGAAGATACAATTTTAATTAGAAAATCCATACTGAGGTCTACCTTGTTGTAGAAAAGGCAAGAAGAGAGAAGCTGCAAGAGACATTGCTGTAGCAACCTCTCTGAGTTATGTCCATTTACTGGTTAGAAAACTAAATTTAGTTAGGGGCATGCCCTACCCCTCTTACTCTGGGAGTCCTCCCGACGGGGTCCTGCAGAGCTCTGGCAGCGCTGCCATCAGAGGTGCAGCTGGGACCATGCTACGCACCCCAGAGCAGATGCTTCACCGCTTGGAGTGAAATTGCTGGGTGGAATGAAATTGGAGTGAGATTGCTGGGTGAAATTCTGGCCCTACTGATGCTGGCAGG
Source organism: Eurypyga helias (assembly GCF_000690775.1). Taxonomy (NCBI): domain Eukaryota; kingdom Metazoa; phylum Chordata; class Aves; order Eurypygiformes; family Eurypygidae; genus Eurypyga; species Eurypyga helias. The sequence goes on from NW_010226317.1 coordinate 42,551, forward strand.
GGTTTTGCGATGGACTGCAAGGAAGCCAGAATTTAATCCTCTTTCTCCAGAAGAGAGGTTAGGCACCAGAATTAATACCCAGGTACACAACTGCAAGAGTTTTGTATTTTTTTAGTATCAGGGAATCTGCTCTTGACCCAGAAGATCACAGGATGAACTAGGAAGGGAAAAGATGGAACAAAAGTCAATGGCTATTTTACTGAACTCCTAGTGTTCCAGAGAGGCAGAAAATTGGGATCAGTGGTAATTTATATGTACTTTGCTGGCAAGGTTTACCAGATCTTTCCCACGCCTGAGATTGAGAGAATGTATTTGACAACTTTTGATCTCATTAAAACAACAGGAAACAAAAAAAAGACAGCCAAAAGCAATCTTGGAAAGCTGTACTTTGAAGGCATAAAGTGTTAAAAGGAACAAACATTTGTAAAAGATCTTTTAGGAGAGAAACACTTTGGTATCCTAAAATGCAGGATACCCTGTGGTCTTCCTATAGAGCATACACTGATAGAAATATCTGCATCCCCAGCATCATCATGAACAGTCTTAGTTCATAGCTAGCAGAACATGACACTGCTATGGCCCTAAAAGGAGCACTTACTTAAAAGTTACAATTTGTATCCAGTCTGTGAAGTCTTACAAATAGTGAAAGATTAAACGGAATTCTCACTAGACCAATACATATATGAAAATAGATATTCTAGTAAGCAACTCTGTTTCACTTCTCAGGCCAATTAGACAGAACAGAAACCTATTTAGAGAAGCAGAGAGAGAGGAATTATATTTCCATTTTAGTAATAATAATGGACTGTAAAAACTTTCATTTCAGCCTTTAGTTACTTTTTTTTAGTCTAATATTTCTATTTCTGGATAGACACAATGTATCAGCAAAAGCTGTCCTGGTCCTACAAAATACAGAGACTGGCTCTAGTAAATCACAAAGGTGTCCGAGCTCATCATTCCTCACCAGACCGCTTTCTCAATGTAATATAGTTTAGTTCTTCCCGATGAATCATAACCAATGTTTCCTCTGGGATGCACGGGAGGCTTCTTGATTTTCATACTCTCCCACATTTACATTGGGCTAATCTCTATGCTACATCCTTGTGTTACCTGAAATAAGTGATAGGAAGCAACATCTCCTGGGTGTCCAAATATGATTTCTGGCTGATATTTTTCCCAGGAATAAACTCAGGCAGTCAAATCCCAGCACTCCCCTCTGGTTCAGATGTAATAATACAATTTCATACTCTCGATGTTGGCTTGCAATTTCCTGGGATTTTACCTAAGTTTTGAACCATGATCAACAAGTGATAAATTGGTATCATCTGCAGATACTATCATATAATAGCTATGGCTAATTATTTAAATTGATTGCAAACCATTTTATAGGACATTTTTTCCTGTAAATTTATTTTTTAAATGGTACATAATTATCTTAAAATGGGAAAAGTGTTCAAGCTGGCAAGCACACTAATTGAGACAGATGTCTCAACACCATGATCTCTTTTCTAGGAGAAGAAATGCTATCTAAGACATATAGTGGATGAAACTTTATGAGATTGGTAGACCTTATTTATACTGAAAGACTGTAATATCTTTAACAGCATTACTCAATCTATTTCAAGCTAGTATGTCCTTTCTAAAGTGAGTATGGATCTAAACCAGAGACCTGTGCTTCCTTGAAATGCTTGGTTTCAAAATTCTGGTTCTCTATGTATTTTATGGACTTTGAGTAGAACTGGATCAAAAATTCCAGTGGGAGCAGTTTCAGCACCATGAAACTGTTCATCCATACATGAAGCTGCATGTTAGCATTGATCATGCTGTGTTGCAAGTGTTGTGAAACTGGAATATTTGTTTTGAAAAGGCTCAGATCCTGAAGCTGGAAAGCTTCAGTCACGTTTTTTGGTTAACAGATTATTTCTAGCACTGAAGAACTAACTTTTTTTTTTTTCCCTCCTGTACAAAATATGGGCTTGATTTATTAATGGAAAATTATAATTAGCCTCAAAATCATAATTTCTCATTTAGGTATATGTAGGGCAGAGGTGGCAGCTAATCAGGAACAGAAGTGACCGGAGCTTTTCATTCTCAACCTACCAAGCCATGGCTGCCCTGCAGAAATCTCTCATGTCTCCCATGCACCAGGCAGCAGCAAATGAGCCCAGTAGGTAGTTCTTCCTGCTCAGCTGAGCAGCTGGATAGGTTATTCCTGACTTTTTAAACAGAACTGACAAGTCAACAATAATTTCTACAGCTGTGAGAGAGTTCATTATGTCAAGGGACTGCAACTACAATGTGCAATGGAAGTGAATCTCGGGGGGGATTTGAATGAAAGGGAGCTAAGCTGGGTGGAGGGACAACATGGAAGATCAGAGGGAGGGACAACATGGAAGATCAGAGGGAGTTGGGACCACGAAGGGTGCCTTTGTGAAAATGTAAACATATGAAAAGAGATTGTGGATGAAACTGGAATTCACCAGGGAAGTGGACTCCCCATGCATAGACACTGTGGGGTAAGCTTCCCTGCCAGACTTGGATTTTGCCGAAGTAAAACACAGTGTGAGGAAATTTCAGGCAGAACTGTGGTACAGAGAAGCAACTCGGGAGGCCAAATAAACTCAGAAAGCATTAGACACCTAGAAAGAGCACGTTTTTTGTTTGGTTTTGGTTGTTGTTGTGTTTTGGTTGTGGGTTTGGGTGTTTTGGTGTGTCGTGTCTACCCCCCCATTTAATGGATCCTAGAAAAGAAATTCTGCTCAGGATTATCTGTCAAAGTAGATTTCAACCATGGTTGGCTGGCATCCTCAGAAAGTCCTTGCCTATGTGTTGGTTGATTGTTAATATCAAAAAAGGTGTGTACCCGGTGATGAGCTGCAGGGCACAGGCTAAAACTCATAATTCAGAACTACGTAACGGTGTGTATTGGGCCATTGGGCGAGCTGTGCTGGTGTTGCACGACCTAGCCTAATGAGAGATTTATGAAAACAAAACTTGCAGATAGAGTCCTTAGAAGGCAAAGAGCACATGAACCCACATCAAGGCCTCTGTGAGCTACTTCTAAACTGTTAACAAACAGCTTGCTTAAAGAGCAGTGGCAATGATAAGAGAGACAGAGAATCTAATTGGCTAAAAATAATTTTACTGCCAGAATGCTCTTCTGAACTGCTGGCTTCACAGCAAGTTACTTGCAATTTCAGGCAGTGTTTAGCAAAGTTTAATTTGAAAAAACAATTAAAAAAAAGAAAGAAGAGCAGGTATAATCCTGTATGTCTAAGTAAATGGTACTAGCCGACAAGAGGAAAATATGACTAGGCCAGGAGTGTTAGCAGCTATCGATCTTTTGGAAAAACATGCAATGGATGAAATGAAAGGGAGGGTGCAAAAGGTGTCTGATGGTGTGTTACTGAGTGGGTTGTGGTAGTTGTTGTTTTTAAATTGTATTAATAAAATTGTTGCAAACGTGACTCACATGGCAGCGATCTCCTTCCTGAGCTCAAAGGAAGAAGGATAGCTGGCCCCACCTACAGCCTCTCAGCTCCCATCATGGCTGATGTGGTCAGTGGGATGCAGGCTTGCAGTCCCAGGTGAGGAGCTGAAGATGAAACTCGGAGGCATCACAGCAGCCTGGTTTCCAAACCAGTGGTAAGATTCAGCAGCTCACTGTGCCAGAGCTGTCCTTGCAACAGCTGTCTCCTAAGGAGTATGGACCCCCGGGCAACATCAGGGATGTGCTGCTGGTGCGTGGCTCTTCAGCACAACGCTAGCCCTGCCATCATTTCTACCCTCTGGTCCAGGATTTGCTCTCCCAAAGCGGGAAGGTCAGACAGCCATGGTGCCCTGTGGCTCCTGAGAAATAACCCCTGCATTTTGGATCAGCCAGGCCTATGCTTTAATTAGACATGGTAGTACTGTTTGAAAAACCATGCAACACATTGGCCGTGGCTGATGTTAAAAGAAACCAGAGAATTATGAGACAGGTCTCACATACAGCTTTTTTTCACTGCTCCCTATGCAACCCCCAGTGCCTTCAGAGAGTAGCTGTGCTGTTTGTTTATTATTGTTATTAGCTTTTATTAGATTCAATGCAACCTACCTCAGGTTGCCCTCTCTTTTTCAGTTTCTGGTTTGACAACATTATTTGCACTAAGGAAAAGTTTAATATATTGTAGAAATTATTAT
>NW_010226318.1:0-6656 GCF_000690775.1 Eurypyga helias
AACCATTCTATGATTTTATGATAAAAAAAAAAGGTCATTAATTAAAATACTAAATTTCCAGCACCAAAATCTAGCATCACATTAGTTTTATCCACCTAGAATATGCTTGGGTGATGTCTTTGTGCTGTCATTTACACCTATTCAGGCTGTAAAGGGAAGGACATGAGATTTAAGAATGATACTCTTCCTGGTTGCAAAATGAAAATGAGTTTACAAAGTGTAGGGCTACAAAAAATGAAAGGCAGCCGGATATTCCTGTACAGGAAAACAAAAATATTTCTTTTAAAATTGGCAAATAATTAGTGGCAAGAAAGTAAAAGTTTGAAAATAAATCTGCCACCCGAAGGTCTAGACATTATTTTGATTTCAGAGTTGTCTCAAATGGCTAGATTCATTAGCAAAGTTAACATCACACCTCTGTTCATACTGGCTGCAGGAAGAACAATATGTACAATGAAACAGGGTGGGAAGGACATGCTAGGTCCAAGGAAATGCATGGAGAATTACTGTGCTCTAGGGACTAGGGATCTATGCTATTGTCTTGGGTTAGCTCTTTTTATTGTGCTTTCATGTTTCCAATCCTTGATGCTTTCTGAACATGGAGCAACAATTTGTGAACAAAAGGTGGGTAGGGCTTGGCCACATCATGAGGGCAGTTTGTGTCAGGAGTCATCTTTGTACTGGCAGGTGGAGACCACTCAGCTGCTAGACGACAGCCAGATACAGAAGCGCTAACTGATACCTAAGTCACAAAGTTAAAGGGCATGCAGACTCAAGGTTGGATGTTTTAAGTTTACACACTGTATGAAGTTTTCAAATACGTACTATTGATCATATATGTTTCTTGTCCACTCCCTTGCTTGCAAGTGCTGACAAACACCTATCAGAAGGCCCGTGAAACCTTTGCACATGGATTGCGTCACAACAAAAGCTAGGCAAATGTTGGGAGATTGTCTTTTCTCTCCAGTGAGGTGGTGTCAGTAGTTGTACTTCGGTACCTGCCAGGTCTTCAGAAGATGGTATATAGTGAGTTCTGTCTGGCTAATCATGAACTGGGAAGAGAGGGAGTACATGTACTTTGCTCATCTCCTCTCAATGTCCTCAACTTCTTGCTTGCACAGTAGCAGGTAGTTAACATTCCAATAAACTTAAATAGAGCATGCAAAGATGCCATGACCATAGTTTTGAAACAGAAATTCAATTGAAGAAGATAACATTCACTTCTGAGGAAATTTTTATTTTCTTGAAAGTTTCAATCTCTAGTGAAATCAAATAAACACACTACAGGACGCACGTGAGTGGAAAATGCATTTAGAGGGATGCACCTAAAAGCAACAAAATATATCCCAGTGGGAATAAGCTTACTGACCTAATTGTTGAGGTGATCATACTCTTTGTAATCTCCAAGGAACTGTCAGATCTTACTTCTGAATGGGGGACTTCTTTTAAAAAGGTGTTTCTGGTCTTTGTCTAGAGGTGCTTAAGGAGACAACCGGCATCATTCTGGAAACAAAATAGAAGAGGTAGCAATAATATTAATGAGCACACATAGCTATTCACTTACCTAAGTGTAAGTAAATAGTGATAGTATTGTGTCAGCACATACACAGATAATGGGATTTCAGGATATCTGTCTGAAAATTTTCTGTACATTACAGTTGAAACTAACAAGACAATCAGATGATTCAAGAAAATGCATGATTTCTGTCATAGGTCTGACTGATCCCACACTACATCTGCATCATTGTATAGGATAATAAACCAGTAATATTACCCTAAAATTAATAATTTAACTAAAGAAAATGCACAAGGGATAGAAGAAAGATGTTATGATGATTCTAACTGTATAGAGAGGGTAAATCAAGAGAAAGAGAGACTTTTTGGTTTTCATAGATCTGAAAGTATTAAAAAAAAAAAAAAGACTATAAAATAGCCTACATACTCAAAACTGTTTTTACAATTAAAAATTTAATATATTACTTGTGCAACCTAACTAAAAAAAAAAAAATCACTCTGTAAATCAAGCCAATGTAAGAATAAAGTTGAGAATGAAAACAATAAAGAAAAGAAAAAAAATCAAGTCAAACTTTTATTTGCACAGCAATATATTAAAAAATTATTCTGCTTCAGACAGTTGTTTTGCTTAGGAAAACCACATGTGTTTAATCCTGACAATTTTATGCTTCTATAGAAGTCCATTTCATAAAGTGGTTGTGGCTACACAAAAAACCATATTTGGTACACAGACTGGTCTAACAAACTTAAGATCAAATACAAACTGGTCTATAAGATAGTCATATTGGTTGTCTCACACTGGCAATTGCTTTTTACTCAGGTCATGAAATTTGCATTTGCTTTACAAAAAAAAAAAATCACCTTCCATCTCAAAAAGAATGAATGCACTGCTGTATTATATCTGCGTTTCATTGCCAAAGGAAAATCAGGAAAAACTGAGAGTAAGACTGATGTTAGAGGTGATTAATTGTCGTAATCTCGTAGCAGTTTACACATCAATTATTATCTTTTGTTGTTGTTATTTTCTGTTTTGAGACTGAAAACTGGAAAGCTTAAACCTTTTTACTGTCACACTAATTATCAGTTGACATAATATTTACAGTCCCTATGATAAGGCTGGCAACAGACTATCTTGTCACTGCAAAGAAAGAGGTTCATATACAAAAGAAAACCGCATTGACAGTGAGACACAAGAATCTGTAGTTAGTCAAAGATCAAACTAGGTACCAGGGGTGAGCACGTGGCCTACAGAAATGTAAATCATTTGGAATGGTGTGTGCATCTTTAAAGGAATTTATACTGCTTCTTTATAGTGCCTGTCCACCATTCTTATTTATGAAACAGAATACGATAGAAAATTGTACTCCTGAGATTTTGAGGTTTCTTAGATACAACAGTGCCAACAATTCTGAATTGTCAGTCCCAAATGCATCTGATATTAAAAGTTCAAATCCATGTGGTTTGAACTGCCTAGTTCAGAAGAGAAGTGCGATTTCCTTTTCTGGTTTTTTGAATGAAAAGAGATCAAATTCAGGCATGAAAATACTTGTATTTAAATCCAAAACTTCAGAATTTGTAGGATTTAAAATTGGAGTAGAAAACAAGGTACAATATTCAGACCATATTAAGCTAAGGGCTGTTTTATATTCAGGCACTCTCAAGGAAACCGAGCTGAGGGTGAAACAAGTGAATCAACGATGTTACCAGGCCCTTCACATCACCCTGGGTACTTCTGTTTCCCCATCAAACTACAATTAGTCAGTTCTCCCAGAGAAACACTAGGTCTCCATTGCAGTATGGTAATAGTAGATAGCTTCTTTTCCCTGTCACTTCCATTATATGTCAGTAAATGGAAACATCAGCAACCTCAGTGTCGTTTGTCAAATTATTGTGGGACTGGGGACAGATGTCCGATTTTTGAGACTATGCTGTGCTACTAGATAAGTATCTCATAATTTTATTGTATCAGTTTATGTTTTCAGAGAAAGTTATGCAGGTGTAAATACTGTTAACTTCAACTATTTCTATAATATAATTTTTTCTTATTTTTAAAATAATTTCATTTACCAAGATGAGTGATAATAATGTTTCTAAAGACTATTTAAAGATGACTCTGTGGAGATACACTCTGCCAAGAAGCTTTTGAGAAATATCAAGCTGGCAAAGCTGGAACACCTCTGATATGTCTTCACCTGCATATTCCCCAGTTACAGCTGAGGAGAGATGGGGTTCGATTCGCCGACGCTGGCAGACTCAAAGAACATATAGGTATTGTTTTCTCTCTGATGATCACCAAACATCTGTGAAACAGATATGATAGTACTACTTAAAATTGGAGGATCCAGTCTCCTTTCTTTCATAAAAGTCATCCCTAGTTTCTTTTCTTCACAATGAAAACATAGTTATTGAAGACAACTGTGAAATTTTGAACAGACAACTGTTAAAACATTTAGGCTTCCAGAAAGTTTTCATGGATGCTTTCCTGCCACCTCTGAAAAATTAATCTTGTCACGCTGCTGTTTCTTCTTTCCTCCATCTTAAACCTGGAAAGGATAATTATCAAACAACATTAATGCAACGTAGAAAGGAATATACTTTGGGACAACAAAAATCATACCAACCAAACAGAGCAGAACTCAGACAAAGATATAAAGAGGCACCTCCATGGATACTTCTATTATTCTTTTTTTTTAATATATATATTTTTTTCCCAAAAACTAAGATTCTACATCTGGAAACAAATCAGAGAAAGCATGTATCCCTGGAGGTGAGAGAAAGGAAGGCATTGCTGTTGCTTGCTGACAGACACGTGGGCTTGGCCCCTGCAGCACACACCATGGCTTGATCCCTTCCACATGGGAAGTGTCAGGGATAATCCCTTCCTGAGAGGGGACAGCTCTGTTTCTCCACTGAAAGCCCTAATGTGGACCTACCATGACCATAATAAGCAAACGTAATACATGTTATAGCATGACAATGCTATCAAACCCAAACCAATTCATATTAGTACTGAGATGCTTGATGAATGCGTGTTATTGGTCTGACAGGGCGAGGAAGTGTTTTAGACAGTTTAGTAAGAAAGCCAGACACTATCACGAAAAAACCCTCTGCATTTACATTAGCTTCTTTCTTAGACCAGTAAACCTGATTTACGATTATAATTTCTATTAATTCATTCCCTTGCACTTAGTATAAAAAAAGGCACATGTATTTTCAGATTTAATTACTTCGAAATCCTGAGTGCCTAAGAAATACCTCGAGACCAGTTCTTCTTTCGGTGCTTTTCCCTTGTAATTGCTCAATAAGCAAAAGTGTCTGGTCACATAGGAACAATATCCTAAGAACAATCACAGCAGCCAGTTAAATCTCTTATTAAATTTCATAAAAGTTTCAGACTCCTACATGTTTTCCTGGAGAAGTTACGCAGCACAGCATAGATGCAACTATAGCTCACAGATACCTCCTCCATGTTATCTCATGCTGCTTAAAAAATACACGGATTAAACAAACACATAAATAAATGAAACAATTAAGATGCTATGCTATTCATCAACACCTGGAACTTTGCCCTTTGTCTTCATAAGCAGAAAGTCATATGAGGTGCACAAATAAGTGAAAAGATTTGCAAGGTTGTTCTCTGATGATGTTCATGGCACCTGAGAATACAGGTCTGAGACTTAGAAATTCAGAGTAGGCTCATTTGGAAAGGAAGCAGTTTGCAAAGTGATAAGAATTAATCCAGGGGATATGCTGCTCATTAGAGTTTTAAGAGGTTGCAGTTTCAATGTTTCTTATGCTCAGTTGCTTCAAATCACCCATGCTTACAGACATCTAAAATATTCATGCTCTATGGATCTCTGATGGGATAATATGCGTCAGGAACCTGGCATAAATAACACTATGTGAATTTTCTTTATTTTTTTAGTTGTAAAAATATGATTCAGTGTTCTCCAAGGTGTGGATCTGTGAACTAATACTGCCAGAAGTGATCATGACCATATCAGAATAAGTAAGAGATGCATATACTTGTAAAATGTAAAACATCACACCTCTGATAAATAAGTCAAATGAACTAATTCATATTGTCTGTTATGACTAGAAATATTTATCACTGATTTTGAGAATGATATTTTCAGTCTACATTTTGTCAATGAGGCAAAAATAATATCCCTTTGTAAAGTGGCTTTTTAGAGCTATTCTACACACAATTAATACAAAAAGCGAGTGGGGTATTCAGCTGTTATTTACAAACCCACTCCATGGAGGCTGGGGAAATCTATATGTGTAGAGAATCTTCCCTGCAATACCACTTTTGCAAAAATTAATTATGTTTTAGAGTCATTGTAATATGATAATATGATGCAGAAACTTTATCAAAAGCCATAGTAATTAATTCTAGTACTAGTCACTGATCATCAGTTCATGCACCGTAATAATCAGTTCCAGAATCAACAGATCCTATGTTCTCAGTTAATTTCTCTGTTTTCAAAAGGGAGGCAGCTCAAACACTCTTTTAACAAAATGAAAATGAATCCTTGATATTTGATAGATTAGGAAATTTTAATTAATGTATACTTTATTAAAAAAATTTGAAAAAAACCACTTACATTCCTATTATAGTGATACCAGAGTGTGGTAAAATTTGTTGTATCTCAGAAAATTCCCTTTTATCTGTACCCATTTTATTTTCTTAACTAGATATGAGTATGTCCATATCCTTTTTTGAGTTTTGGCATTTAAGTAACATTTTTTACTTCATAGTAGAATTTAGGTCAGCATTTCTAATTACTTTTTATCAAATTCTATAATTTCACCTTGCCTTGGCAAAAATGATGTAATAGATTCTGGAGTAGCTTATAGGAATGTTTAACAGTAGTATGTTACTTATGATATTAGGCCCTGCAAATATTTACACATTTATTTTAAAATATGTAATTTGCTTGAAGTGTTAATTTAAAAATGTTTGATGGGCTGAAATCACCAATTCCTACAAAATGATTCACATTACAGAAGAAAAATGTAGGCAGAGAAGCAGGTCAATATAGCGTGCCTGTCTTAAATAGTCACTAAGAACTTTCCTTTTTTAAAAAGTCTGTTTAAGATTGCCTGAAATTATACTAGCTTCAGCAAAGATGGGATTT
>NW_010226318.1:6674-7151 GCF_000690775.1 Eurypyga helias
CCCACAGGAGTTAAGTCACAAAGGAGAGAATGTCCAGGAGGAGAAAAAAAAAATAATGCCATTTTAAAACATGTCTAGCAGTAGATAGAATTTCTGAATTCCCAAAGACTTCAGTATTTGGTTTCAGGTGGGAAGGAGTTGCTTTTCTTCAGTTTGGACAGCTGGCCCAGGCTGGCAGAAGGAGTATTTCATTCCATGTTACGTGGTGCTCCAAGCACATGCAAAGTGGCAGGGGGAGGTCGTTAAGGCTTTTGCTGTCTTCTTAGCTCGGCAGCTAGCTCCTTGGTTAGTGGCTCGTCCCAGTTGTCAGTGGTCGGATAGGTTTGTTCTTTAGTAGGTTGGAGGTTTGGCTAGTTTTTCCCAGTGGTGGTGTTGCCCTGGATCTCCAGCTCTCGGGCTTTCTGTCTCTGACTTTAGCAGCTTTTTTTTTTGACTGGCTGTGCATTGGTCATCGGGTGGTGAGCAACTGTATCATAT